>NW_028188530.1:0-110311 GCF_964204655.1 Triturus cristatus
TCACACTCACATTTCACATTGTCACATCACATTCATCACATTTCACATCACTTTCACATTTCCATTTCCACATCACATTTCACATTTCACATCACATTTCACATTTCACATCACATTTCACATTTCACATCACATTTCACATTCACATCACATTTCACATTTCACATTCACATTTCATCATTTCACATCACATTTCACATTTCACATCACATTTCACATTTCACATTCACATTTCACATCACATTTCACATCACATTTCACATCCCACATTCACATTTCACATCACATTTCACATCACATTCACATTCACATTTCACATCACATTCACATCACATTTCACATCACATTCACATTCAACATTTCACATCACATTTCACATTTCACATCACATTTCACATTCACATTCACATTTCACATCACATTTCACATCACATTTCACATTTCACATTTCACATCACATTTCACATTTCACATCACATTTCACATTTCACATCACATTTCACATCACATTTCACATCACATTTCACATTCACATTTCACATTTCACATCACATTTCACATCACATTTCACATTTCACATCACATTTCACATCACATTTCACATCACATTTCACATTTCACATCACATTTCACATTTCACATCACATTTCACATTTCCACATCACATTTCACATCACATTTCACATCACATTTCATATCACATTTCACATCACATTTCACATCACATTCACATCACATTTCACATTCACATCACATTTCACATCACATTTCACATCACATTTCACATCACATTTCACATTCACATCACATTTCACATCACATTTCACATCACATTTCACATCACATTTCACATTTCACATCACATTTCACATTTCACATCACATTTCACATTTCACATCACATTTCACATCACATTTCACATTTCACATCACATTTCACATTTCACATCACATTTCACTTTCACATCACATTTCACATTTCACATCACATTTCACATTTCACATCACATTTCACATCACATTTCACATTTCACATCACATTTCACATCACATTTCACATTTCACATCACATTTCACATCACATTTCACATCACATTTCACATTTCACATCACATTTCACATTTCACATCACATTTCACATTTCACATCACATTTCACATTTCATTTCACATCACATTTCACATTTCACATCACATTTCACATTTCACATCACATTTCACATTTCACATCACATTTCACATTTCATTTCACATCACATTTCACATTTCACATCACATTCACATTTCACATCACACATTTCACATTTCACATCACATTTCACATCACATTTCACATCACATTTCACATTTCACATCACATTTCACATCACATTTCACATCACATTTCACATCACATTTCACATCACATTTCACATTTCACATCACATTTCACATTTCACATCACATTTCACATTTCACATCACATTTCACATTTCACATCACATTTCACATTTCACATCACATTTCACATCACATTTCACATCACATTTCACATTTCACATTTCACATCACATTTCACATTTCACATCACATTTCACATTTCACATCACATTCACATCACATTTCACATCACATTTCACATCACATTTCACATCACATTTCACATTTCACATCACATTTCACATCACATTTCACATCACATTTCACATTTCACATCACCATTTCACATTTCACATCACATTTCACATTTCACATCACATTTCACATTTCACATTTCACATCACATTTCACATTTCACATTTCACATCACATTTCACATCACATTTCACATTTCATTTCACATCACATTCACATCACATTTCACATTTCATTTCACATTTCATTTCACATCACATTTCACATTTCACATTTCACATCACATTTCACATTTCACATCACATTTTCACATCACATTTCACATCACATTTCACATCACATTTCACATCACATTTCACATTTCACATCACATTTCACATTCACATCACATTTCACATTTCACATCACATTTCACATTTCACATCACATTTCACATCACATTTCACATCACATTTCACATTTCACATTTCACATTTCACATCACATTTCACATCACATTTCACATTTCACATCACATTTCACATTTCACATCACATTTCACATTTCACATACATTTCACATTTCACATCACATTTCACATCACATTTCACATCACATTTCACATTTCACATCACATTTCACATCACATTTCACATTTCACATCACATTTCACATCACATTTCACATTTCACATCACATTTCACATCACATTTCACATCACATTTCACATTTCACATCACATTTCACATTTCACATCACATTTCACATTTCACATCACATTTCACATTTCATTTCACATCACATTTCACATTTCACATCACATTTCACATCACATTTCACATCACATTTCACATTTCACATCACATTTCACATCACATTTCACAAATGTGATGTGAAATGTGAAATGTGATGTGAAATGTGAAATGTGATGTGAAATGTGAAATGTGATGTGAAATGTGAAATGTGATGTGAAATGTGATGTGAAATGTGATGTGAAATGTGAAATGTGATGTGAATGTGAAATGTGATGTTGAAATGTGAAATGTGATGTGAAATGTGAAATGTGATGTGAAATGTGAAATGTGAAATGTGAAATGTGATGTGAAATGTGATGTGAAATGTGATGTGAAATGTGATGTGAAATGTGAAATGTGATGTGAAATGTGAAATGTGATGTGAAATGTGAAATGTGATGTGAAATGTGATGTGAAATGTGATGTGAAATGTGATGTGAAATGTGAAATGTGATGTGAAATGTGATGTGAAATGTGATGTGAAATGTGAAATGTGATGTGAAATGTGAAATGTGATGTGAAATGTGATGTGAAATGTGAAATGTGATGTGAAATGTGAAATGTGATGTGAAATGTGATGTGAAATGTGAAATGTGATGTGAAATGTGAAATGTGATGTGAAATGTGAAATGTGATGTGAAATGTGATGTGAAATGTGATGTGAAATGTGAAATGTGATGTGAAATGTGATGTGAAATGTGAAATGTGATGTGAAATGTGATGTGAAATGTGAAATGTGATGTGAAATGTGAAATGTTGATGTGAAATGAAATGTGAAATGTGATGTGAAATGTGATGTGAAATGTGAAATGTGATGTGAAATGTGAAATGTGTTGTGAAATGTGAAATGTGATGTGAAATGTGATGTGAAATGTGATGTGAAATGTGATGTGAAATGTGAAATGTGATGTGAAATGTGATGTGAAATGTGAAATGTGATGTGAAATGTGATGTGAAATGTGATGTGAAATGTGATGTGAAATGTGAAATGTGATGTGAAATGTGAAATGTGATGTGAAATGTGATGTGAAATGTGAAATGTGATGTGAAATGTGAAATGTGATGTGAAATGTGAAATGTGATGTGAAATGTGAAATGTGATGTGAAATGTGAAATGTGATGTGAAATGTGAAATGTGATGTGAAATGTGATGTGAAATGTGATGTGAAATGTGATGTGAAATGTGAAATGTGATGTGAAATGTGATGTGAAATGTGAAATGTGATGTGAAATGTGAAATGTGATGTGAAATGTGAAAAGTGATGTGAAATGTGATGTGAAATGTGATGTGAAATGTGATGTGAAATGTGAATGTGATGTGAAATGTGATGTGAAATGTGATGTGAAATGTGAAATGTGATGTGAAATGTGATGTGAAATGTTGAAATGTGATGTGAATGTGATGTGAAATTGTGATGTGAAATGTGAAATGTGATGTGAAATGTGAAATGTGATGTGAAATGTGATGTGAAATGTGATGTGAAATGTGATGTGAAATGTGAAATGTGATGTGAATGTGAAATGTGATGTGAAATGTGAAATGTGATGTGAAATTGTGATGTGAAAAGGATGTGAATGTGATGTGAAATGTGATGTGAAATGTGAAATGTGATGTGAAATGTTGAAATGTGATGTGAAATGTGAAATGTGATGTGAAATGTGAAATGTGATGTGAAATGTGATGTGAAAATGTGATGTGAAATGTGATGTGAAATGTGAAATGTGATGTGAAATGTGAAATGTGATGTGAAATGTGAAATGTGGTGTGAATGTGATGTGAAATGTGATGTGAAATGTGAAATGTGATGTGAAATGTGATGTGAAATGTGAAATGTGTGTGAATGTGATATGAAATGTGAATGTGGTGTGAAATGTGATGTGAAATTGTGAATGTGGTATGAAATGTGATGTGAAATGTGAAATGTGGTGTGAAATGTGATGTGAAATGTGATGTGAAATGTTGAAATGTGATGTGAAATGTGATGTGAAATGTGAAATGTGGTGTGAATGTGATGTGAAATGTGAAATGTGATGTGAAATGTGATGTGAATTGTGAAATGTGGTGTGAAATGTGATGTGAAATGTGAAATGTGGTGTGAAATGTGATGTGAAATGTGATGTGAAATGTGAAATGTGATGTGAAATGTGATGTGAATGTGATGTGAAATGTGAATTGTGATGTGACATGTGAAATGTGTGTGAAATGTGATGTGAAAATGTGAAATGTGATGTGAAATGTGGTGTGAAATGTGATGTGAAATGTGAAATGTGGTGTGAAATGTGAGTGAAATGTGAAATGTGATGTGAAATGTGATGTGAAATGTGATGTGAAATGTGAAATGTGATGTGAAATGTGAAATGTGGTGTGAAATGTGATGTGAAATGTGATGTGAAATGTGAAATGTGGTGTGAAATGTGATGTGAAATGTGATGTGAAATGTGAAATGTGATGTGAAATGTGATGTGAAATGTGATGTGAAATGTGAAATGTGATGTGAAATGTGAAATGTGGTGTGAAATGTGATGTGAAATGTGATGTGAAATGTGAAATGTGATGTGAATGTGAATGTGGTGTGAAATGTGATGTGAAATGTGATGTGAAATGTGATGTGAAATGTGGTGTGAAATGTGATGTGAAATGTGATGTGAAATGTGATGTGAAATGTGAAATGTGGTGTGAAATGTGATGTGAAATGTGATGTGAAATGTGAAATGTGGTGTGAAATGTGATGTGAAATGTGATGTGAAATGTGAAATGTGGTGTGATGTGAAATGTGATGTGAAATGTGAAATGTGGTGTGAAATGTGATGTGAAATGTGAAATGTGGTGTGAAATGTGATGTGAAATGTGATGTGAAATGTGATGTGAAATGTGAAATGTGGTGTGAAATGTGATGTGAAATGTGATGTGAAATGTGAAATGTGGTGTGAAATGTGATGTGAAATGTGAAATGTGATGTGAAATGTGATGTGAAATGTGATGTGAAATGTGATGTGAAATGTGATGTGAAATGTGATGTGAAATATGTGATGTGAAATGTGATGTGAAATGTGATGTGAAATGTGATGTGAAATGTGAAATGTGATGTGAAATGTGAAATGTGATGTGAAATGTGATGTGAAATGTGATGTGAAATGTGATGTGAAATGTGAAATGTGATGTGAAATGTGAAATGTGATGTGAAATGTGAAATGTGATGTGAAATGTGATGTGAATGTGATGTGAAATGTGATGTGAAATGTGATGTGAAATGTGAAATGTGATGTGAAATGTGATGTGAAATGTGATGTGAAATGTGAAATGTGATGTGAAATGTGAAATGTGATGTGAAATGTGATGTGAAATGTGAAATGTGATGTGAAATGTGAAATGTGATGTGAAATGTGATGTGAAATGTGAAATGTGATGTGAAATGAAATGTGAAATGTGATGTGAAATGTGAATGTGATGTGAAATGTGAAATGTGATGTGAAATGTGAAATGTGATGTGAAATGTGATGTGAAATGTCATGTGAACTGTGAAATGTGATGTGAAATGTGATGTGAAATGTGAAATGTGATGTGAAATGTGATGTGAAATGTGAAATGTGATGTGAAAATGTGATGTGAAATGTGAAATGTGAAATGTGATGTGAAATGAAATGTGAAATGTGATGTGAAATGTGATGTGAAATGTGAATGTGATGTGAAATGTGAAATGTGATATGAAATGTGAAATGTGATGTGAAATGTGATGTGAAATGTGATGTGAAATGTGAAATGTGATGTGAAATGTGAAATGTGATGTGAAATGTGATGTGAAATGTGAAATGTGATGTGAAATGTGATGTGAAATGTGAAATGTGATGTGAAATGTGAAATGTGATGTGAAATGTGAAATGTGATGTGAAATGTGAAATGTGATGTGAAATGTGATGTGAAATGTGATGTGAAATGTGATGTGAAATGTGATGTGAAAATGTGAAATGTGATGTGAAATGTGAAATGTGATGTGAAATGTGAAATGTGATGTGAAATGTGAAATGTGATGTGAAATGTGAAATGTGATGTGAAATGTGAAATGTGATGTGAAATGTGAAATGTGATGTGAAATGTGATGTGAAATGTGATGTGAAATGTGAAATGTGATGTGAAATGTGATGTGAAATGTGAAATGTGATGTGAAATGTGATTGTAAAATGTGAAATGTGATGTGAAATGTGATGTGAAATGTGAAATGTGATGTGAAATGTGAAATGTGATGTGAAATGTGAATGTGATGTGAAATGTGATGTGAAATGTGATGTGAAATGTGATGTGAAATGTGATGTGAAATGTGAAATGTGATGTGAAATGTGATGTGAAATGTGAAATTTGATGTGAAATGTGTGATGTGAATGTGATGTGAAATGTGAAATGTGAAATGTGATGTGAAATGAAATGTGAAATGTGATGTGAAATGTGAAATGTGATGTGAAAATGTGAAATGTGATGTGAAATATGAAGTGAGTGACATCACATTTCACATCACATTTCACATCACATTTCACATCACATTTCACATTTCACATCACATTTCACATCACATTGTCACATTTCACATCACATTTCACATCACATTAACATCACATTTCATATCACATTTCACATCACATTTCACATCACATTTCACATCACATTTCACATTTCACATCACATTTCACATCACATTTCACATCACATTTCACATCACATTTCTCATTTCACATCACATTTCACATCACATTTCACATCACATTTCACATCACATTTCACATTTCACATCACATTTCACATTTCACATCACATTTCACATTTCACATCACATTTCACATCACATTTCACATTTCACATCACATTTCACATTTCACATTTCACATTTCACATCACATTTCACATTTCACATTTCACATCACATTTCACATTTTCACATCACATTTCACATCACATTTCACATTTCACATCACATTTCACATCACATTTCACATCACATTTCACATTTCACATCACATTTCACATTTCACATCACATTTCACATTTCACATCACATTTCACATTTCATTTCACATCACATTTCACATTTCACATCACATTTCACATTCACATCACATTTCACATTTCACATCACATTTCACATTTCACATCACATTTCACATTCATTTTTCACATCACATTTCACATTTCACATCACATTTCACATTTCATATCACATTTCACATTTCACATCACATTTCACATCACATTTCACATCACATTTCACATTTCACATCACATTTCACATCACATTTCACATCACATTTTCACATCACATTTCACATCACATTTCACATCACATTTCACATTTCACATCACATTTCACATTTCACATCACATTTCACATTTCACATCACATTTCACATTTCACATCACATTTCACATCACATTTCAACATCACATTTCACATTTCACATTTCACATCACATTTCACATTTCACATCACATTTCACATTTCACATCACATTTCACATCACATTTCACATCACATTTCACATCACATTTCACATTTCACATCACATTTCACATCACATTTCACATTTCACATCACATTTCACATCACATTTCACATCACATTTCACATTTCACATCACATTTCACATTTCAGATCACATTTCACATTTCACATCACATTTCACATCACATTTCACATCACATTTCATATCACATTTCACATCACATTTCAACATCACATTTCACATCACATTTCACATTTCACATCACATTTCACATCACATTTCACATCACATTTCACATCACATTTCACATTTCACATCACATTTCACATCACACTTCACATCACATTCACATCACATTTCACATTTCACATCACATTTCACATTTCACATCACATTTCACATTTCACATCACATTTCACATCACATTTCACATTTCACATCACATTTCACATTTCACATCACATTTCACATTTCACATCACATTTCACATTTCACATCACATTTCACATTTCACATCACATTTCACATCACATTTCACATTTCACATCACATTTCACATCACATTTCACATTTCACATCACATTTCACATCACATTTCACATCACATTTCACATTTCACATCACATTTCACATTTCACATCACATTTCACATTTCACATCACATTTCACATTTCATTTCACATCACATTTCACATTTCACATCACATTTCACATTTCACATCACATTTCACATTTCACATCACATTTCACATTTCATTTCACATCACATTTCACATTTCACATCACATTTCACATTTCACATCACATTTCACATTTCACATCACATTTCACATCACATTTCACATCACATTTCACATTTCACATCACATTTCACATCACATTTCACATCACATTTCACATCACATTTCACATCACATTTCACATTTCACATCACATTTCACATTTCACATCACATTTCACATTTCACATCACATTTCACATTTCACATCAACTTTCACATTTCACATCACATTTCACATCACATTTCACATCACATTTCACATTTCACATTTCACATCACATTTCACATTTCACATCACAATTTCACATTTCACATCACATTTCACATCACATTTCACATCACATTTCACATCACATTTCACATCACATTTCACATTTCACATCACATTTCACATCACATTTCACATCACATTTCACATTTCACATCACATTTCACATTTCACATCACATTTCACATTTCACATCACATTTCACATTTCACATTTCACATCACATTTCACATTTCACATTTCACATCACATTTCACATCACATTTCACATTTCATTTCACATCACATTTCACATCACATTTCACATTTCATTTCACATTTCATTTCACATCACATTTCACATTTCACATTTCACATCACATTTCACATTTCACATCACATTTCACATCACATTTCACATCACATTTCACATCACATTTCACATCACATTTCACATTTCACATCACATTTCACATTTCACATCACATTTCACATTTCACATCACATTTCACATTTCACATCACATTTCACATCACATTTCACATCACATTTCACATCACATTTCACATCACATTTCACATTTCACATTTCACATTTCACATCACATTTCACATCACATTTCACATTTCACATCACATTTCACATTTCACATCACATTTCAACATTTCACATCACATTTCACATTTCACATCACATTTCACATCACATTTCACATCACATTTCACATTTCACATCACATTTCACATCACATTTCACATTTCACATCACATTTCACATCACATTTCACATTTCACATCACATTTCACATCACATTTCACATCACATTTCACATTTCACATCACATTTCACATTTCACATCACATTTCACATTTCACATCACATTTCACATTTCATTTCACATCACATTTCACATTTCACATCACATTTCACATCACATTTCACATCACATTTCACATTTCACATCACATTTCACATCACATTTCACAAATGTGATGTGAAATGTGAAATGTGATGTGAAATGTGAAATGTGATGTGAAATGTGAAATGTGATGTGAAATGTGAAATGTGATGTGAAATGTGATGTGAAATGTGATGTGAAATGTGAAATGTGATGTGAAATGTGAAATGTGATGTGAAATGTGAAATGTGATGTGAAATGTGAAATGTGATGTGAAATGTGAAATGTGAAATGTGAAATGTGATGTGAAATGTGATGTGAAATGTGATGTGAAATGTGATGTGAAATGTGAAATGTGATGTGAAATGTGAAATGTGATGTGAAATGTGAAATGTGATGTGAAATGTGATGTGAAATGTGATGTGAAATGTGATGTGAAATGTGATGTGAAATGTGATGTGAAATGTGAAATGTGATGTGAAATGTGATGTGAAATGTGATGTGAAATGTGAAATGTGATGTGAAATGTGAAATGTGATGTGAAATGTGATGTGAAATGTGAAATGTGATGTGAAATGTGAAATGTGATGTGAAATGTGATGTGAAATGTGAAATGTGATGTGAAATGTGAAATGTGATGTGAAATGTGAAATGTGATGTGAAATGTGATGTGAAATGTGATGTGAAATGTGAAATGTGATGTGAAATGTGATGTGAAATGTGAAATGTTATGTGAAATGTGATGTGAAATGTGAAATGTGATGTGAAATGTGAAATGTGATGTGAAATGAAATGTGAAATGTGATGTGAAATGTGATGTGAAATGTGAAATGTGATGTGAAATGTGAAATGTGTTGTGAAATGTGAAATGTGATGTGAAATGTGATGTGAAATGTGATGTGAAATGTGATGTGAAATGTGAAATGTGATGTGAAATGTGATGTGAAATGTGAAATGTGATGTGAAATGTGATGTGAAATGTGATGTGAAATGTGATGTGAAATGTGAAATGTGATGTGAAATGTGAAATGTGATGTGAAATGTGATGTGAAATGTGAAATGTGATGTGAAATGTGAAATGTGATGTGAAATGTGAAATGTGATGTGAAATGTGAAATGTGATGTGAAAATGTGAAATGTGATGTGAAATGTGAAATGTGATGTGAAATGTGATGTGAAATGTGATGTGAAATGGAAATGATGTGAAATGTGAAATGTGATGTGAAATGTGATGTGAAATGTGAAATGTGATGTGAAATGTGAAATGTGATGTGAAATGTGAAATGTGATGTGAAAATGTGATGTGAAATGTGATGTGAAATGTGATGTGAAATGTGAAATGTGATGTGAAATGTGATGTGAAATGTGATGTGAAATGTGAAATGTGATGTGAAATGTGATGTGAAATGTGAAATGTGATGTGAAATGTGATGTGAAATGTGATGTGAAATGTGAAATGTGATGTGAAATGTGAAATGTGATGTGAAATGTGATGTGAAATGTGATGTGAAATGTGATGTGAAATGTGAAATGTGATGTGAAATGTGAAATGTAATGTGAAATGTGAAATGTGATGTGAAATGTGATGTGAAAAGGGATGTGAAATGTGATGTGAAATGTTGATGTGAAATGTGAAATGTGATGTGAAATGTGAAATGTGGATGTGAAATGTGAAATGTGATGTGAAATGTGAAATGTGATGTGAAATGTGATGTGAAATGTGATGTGAAATGTGATGTGAATGTGAAATGTGATGTGAAATGTGAAATGTGATGTGAAATGTTGAAATGTGGTGTGAAATGCGATGTGAAATGTGATGTGAATGTGAAATGTGATGTGAAATGTGATGTGAAATGTGAAATGTGGTGTGAAATGTGATATGAAAATGTGAAATGTGGTTGTGAAATGTGATGTGAAATGTGAAATGTGGTAAATGAAATGTGATGTGAAATGTGAAATGTGGTGTGAAATGTGATGTGAAATGTGATGTGAAAATGTGAAATGTGAATGTGAAATGTGATGTGAAATGTGAAATGTGGTGTGAAATGTGATGTGAAATGTGAATGTGATGTGAAATGTGATGTGAATTGTGAATGTGGTGTGAAATGTGATGTGAAATGTGAAATGTGGTGTGGAAATGTGATGTGAAATGTGATGTGAAATGTGAAATGTGATGTGAAATGTGATGTGAAATGTGATGTGAAATGTGAAATGTGATGTGAAATGTGAAAATGTGGTGTGAAAATGTGATGTGAAAGTGAAATGTGATGTGAAATGTGGTGTGAAATGTGATGTGAAATGTGAAATGTGGTGTGAAATGTGATGTGAAATGTGAAATGTGATGTGAAATGTGATGTGAAATGTGATGTGAAATGTGAAATGTGATGTGAAATGTGAAATGTGTGTGAAATGTGATGTGAAATGTGATGTGAAATGTGAAATGTGGTGTGAAATGTGATGTGATGTGATGTGAAATGTGAAATGTGATGTGAAATTGATGTGAAATGTGATGTGAAATGTGAAATGTGATGTGAAATGTGAAATGTGGTGTGGAATGTGATGTGAAATGTGATGTGAAATGTGAAATGTGATGTGAAATGTGAAATGTGGTGTGAAATGTGATGTGAAATGTGATGTGAAATGTGATGTGAAATGTGGTGTGAAATGTGATGTGAAATGTGATGTGACATGTGATGTGAAATGTGAAATGTGGTGTGAAATGTGATGTGAAATGTGATGTGAAATGTGAAATGTGGTGTGAAATGTGATGTGAAATGTGATGTGAAATGTGAAATGTGGTTGGATGTGAAATGTGATGTGAAATGTGAAATGTGGTGTGAAATGTGATGTGAAATGTGAAATGTGGTGTGAAATGTGATGTGAAATGTGATGTGAAATGTGAAATGTGGTGTGAAATGTGATGTGAAATGTGATGTGAAATGTGAAATGTGGTGTGAAATGTGATGTGAAATGTGAATGTGGTGTGAAATGTGATGTGAAATGTGATGTGAAATGTGAAATGTGATGTGAAATGTGAAAATGTGGTGTGAAATGTGAAATGTGATGTGAAATGTGAAATGTGGTGTGATGTGAAATGTGATGTGAAATGTGAAATTCGTGTGAAATGTGATGTGAAATGTGGTGTGAAATGTGATGTGAATGTGATGTGAAATGTGAAATGTGATGTGAAATGTGAATGTGGTGTGAAATGTGATGTGAAATGTGATGTGAAATGTGAAATGTGATGTGAAATGTGATGTGAAATGTGAAATGTGGTTGTGAAATGTGATGTGAATGTGAAATGTGATGTGAAAATGTGAAATGTGGTGTGAAAATGTGATGTGAAATGTGATGTGAAATGTGAATGTGGTGTGAAATGTGATGTGAAATGTGATGTGAAATGTGATGTGAAATGTGAAATGTGGTGTGAAATGTGATGTGAAATGTGATGTGAAATGTGACATGTGTGAAGTGAAATGTGAAATGTGGTGTGAAATGTGATGTGAAATGTGATGTGAAATGTGAAAATGTGATGTGAAATGTGATGTGAAATGTAAATGTGGTGTGAAATGTGATGTGAAATGTGATGTGAAATGTGAAATGTGATGTGAAATGTGAAATGTGGTGTGAAATGTGATGTGAAATGTGATGTGAAATGTGAAATGTGATGTGAAATGTGGAATGTGGTGTTGAAATGTGATGTGAAATGTGATGTGGAAATGTGAAATGTGGTGTGAAATGTGATGTGAAATGTGATGTGAAATGTGAAATGTGGTGAGAAATGTGAAAGTGAAATGTGATGTGAAATGTGAAATGTGGTGTGAAATGTGATGTGAAATGTGAGTGAAATGTGAAATGTGGTGTGAAATGTGATGTGGAATGTTTGTGAAATGTGAAATGTGGTGTGAAATGTGATGTGAAATGTGATGTGAAATGTGAAATGTGGTGTGAAATGTGATGTGAAATGTGATGTGAAATGTGAAATGTGGTGTGAAAAGTGATGTGAAATGTGATGTGAAATGTGAAATGTGGAAATGTGAAATGTGAAATGTGAAATGTGAAATGTGGTGTGAAATGTGAAATGTGGTGTGAAATGTGAAATGTGAAATGTGAAAGTGGTGTGAAATGTGAAATGTGGTGTGAAAGGTGGGGAAAATGTGAAATGTGGTGTGAAATGGTGGTGTGAAATGTGAATGTGGTGTGAAATGTGAAGTGTGAAATGTGATGTGAAATGTGAAATGTGATGTGAAATGTGATGTGAAATGTGATGTGAAATGTGATGTGAAATGTGAAATGTGGTTGTGAAATGTGATGTGAAATGTGATGTGAAATGTGAAATGTGATGTGAATGTGATGTGAAATGTGAAAATGTGATGTGAATGTGAAATGTGGTGTGAAATGTGATGTGAAATGTGATGTAAATGTGAAATGTGGTGTGAAATGTGATGTGAATGTGATGTGAAATGTGATGTGAAATGTGAAATGTGGTGTGAAATGTGATGTGAAATGTGATGTGAAATGTGAAATGTGGTGTGGAAATGTGATGTGAAATGTGAAATGTGGTGTGAAATGTGAAATGTGAAATGTGGTGTGAAATGTGGTGTGAAATGTGATGTGAAATGTGTTTGAAATGTGAAAGTGAAATGTGAAATGTGGTGTGAAATGTGGTGTGAAATGTGATGTGAATGTGGGTGAAATGTGAAATGTGAAATGTGAAATGTGGTGTGAAATGTGGTGTGAAATGTGATGTGAACTGTGGTGTGGAAATGTGAAATGTTGAAATGTTGAAATGTGGTGTGAAATGTGAAATGTGAAATGTGAAATGTGAAATGTGAAATGTGAAATGTGGTGTGAAATGTGGTGTGTGGTGTGAAATGTGGTGTGTGTGTGAAATGTGGTGTGTGTGTGAAATGTGGTGTGAAGTGTGAAATGTGGTGTGAAATGTGGTGTGAAATGTGGTGTGTGGTGTGAAATGTGGTGTGAAATGTGGTGTGAAATGTGAAATGTGGTGTGAAATGTGAAATGTGGTGTGAAATGTGATGTGAAATGTGATGTGAAATGTGATGTGAAATGTGAAATGTGGTGTGATGAAATGAATGTGAAATGTGATGTGAAATGTGAAATGTGGTGTGAAATGTGATGTGAAATGTGAAATGTGGTGTGAAAATGTGAAATGTGAAATGTGGTGTGAAATGTGGTGTGAAATGTGAGTGAAATGTGGTTTGAAATGTGAAATGTGAAATGTGAAATGTGGTGTGAAATGTGGTGTGAATGTGATGTGAAATGTGGTGTGAAATGTGAAATGTGAAAATGTGAAATGTGGTGTGAAATGTGGTGTGAATGTGATGGGAAATGTGGTGTGAAATGTGAAATGTGAAATGTGAAATGTGGTGTGAAATGTGAAATGTGAAATGTGAAATGTGAAATGTGAAATGTGAAATGTGAAATGTGGTGTGAAATGTGGTGTGTGTGTGTGAAATGTGGTGTGTGGTGTGAAATGTGGTGTGTGTGTGAAATGTGGTGTGTGGTGTGAAATGTGGTGTGAAATGTGGTGTGTGGTGTGAATGTAGTGTGAAATGTGAAATGTGGTGTGAAAATGTGAAATGTGGTGTGAAATGTGAAATGTGGTGTGAAATGTGAAATTTGGTGTGAAAGGTGGTGTGAAGTAGGAATGTGGTGTGAAATGTGGTGTGTGGTGTGAAATGTGGTGTGAAATGTGGTGTGTGGTGTGAAATGTGGTGTGAAATGTGAAATGTGGTGTGAAATGTGAAATGTGGTGTGAATGTGAAAATGTGGTGTGAAATGTGAAATGTGGTGTGAAATGTGGTTGTGAAGTATGAAATGTGGTGTGAAATGTGGTGTCTGGTGTGAAAGTGGTGTGAAATGTGGTGTGTGGTGTGAAATGTGGTGTGAAATGTGGTGTGAAATGTGAAATGTGGTGTGAAATGTGGTGTGAAATGTGAAATGTGGTGTGAAATGTGGTGTGAAATGTGAAATGTGGTGTGAAATGTGAAATGTGGTGTGAAATGTGATGTGAAATGTGATGTGAAATGTGAAATGTGGTGTGAAATGTGATGTGAAATGTGATGTGAAATGTGAAATGTGGTGTGAAATGTGATGTGAAATGTGATGTGAAATGTGAAATGTGAAATGTGAAATGTGAAATGTGAAATGTGAAATGTGGTGTGAAATGTGAAATGTGGTGTGAAATGTGAAATGTGAAATGTGAAATGTGGTGTGAAATGTGAAATGTGGTGTGAAATGTGGTGTGAAATGTGAAATGTGGTGTGAAATGTGGTGTGAAATGTGAAATGTGGTGTGAAATGTGAAGTGTGAAATGTGATGTGAAATGTGAAATGTGATGTGAAATGTGATGTGAAATGTGAAATGTGATGTGAAATGTGATGTGAAATGTGAAATGTGGTGTGAAATGTGATGTGAAATGTGATGTGAAATGTGAAATGTGATGTGAAATGTGATGTGAAAATGTGAAATGTGATGTGAAATGTGAAATGTGGTGTGAAATGTGATGTGAAATGTGATGTGATGAAATGTGAAATGTGGTGTGAAATGTGATGTGAAATGTGATGTGAAATGTGATGTGAAATGTGAAATGTGGTGTGAAATGTGATGTGAAATGTGATGTGAAATGTGAAATGTGGTGTGAAATGTGATGTGAAATGTGAAATGTGGTGGAAATGTGAAATGTGAAATGTGGTGTTGAAATGTGGTGTGAAATGTGATGTGAAATGTGGTTTGAAATGTGAAATGTGAAAATGTGAAACTGTGGTGTGAAATGTGGTGTGAAATGTGATGTGAAATGTGGGTGTGAAATGTGAAATGTGAAATGTGAAATGTGGTGTGAAATGTGGTGTGAAATGTGATGTGAAATGTGGTGTGAAATGTGAAATGTGAAATGTGAAATGTGGTGTGAATGTGAAATGTGAAATGTGAAATGTGAAATGTGAAATGTGGTGTGAAATGTGGTGTGTGGTGTGAAATGTGGTGTGTGGTGGTGAAATGTGGTGTGGTGTGAATGTGGTGTGTGGTGTGAAATGTGGTGTGAAATGTGGTGTGTGGTGTGAAATGTGGTGTGAAATGTGAAATGTGGTGTGAAATGTGAAATGTTGTGTGAAATGTGAAATGTGGTGTGAAATGTGAAAATGTGGTGTGAAATGTGGTGTGAAGTGTGAAATGTAGTGTGAAATGTGGTGTGTGGTGTGAAATGTGGTGTGAAATGTGGTGTGTGGTGTGAAATGTGGTGTGAAATGTGGTGTGAAATGTGAAATGTGGTGTGAAATGTGGTGTGAAATGTGAAATGTGGTGTGAAATGTGGTGTGAAATGTGAAATGTGGTGTGAAATGTGAAATGTGGTGTGAAATGTGGTGTGAAAATGTGAAATGTGGTGTGAAATGAGGTGTGAAATGTGGTGTGAAATGTGGTGTGAATGTGAAATGTGGTGTTGAAATGTGGTGTGAAATGTGGTGTGAAATGTGAACTGAAGTGGTGTGAACTGTGGTGTGTGGTGTGAAATGTGGTGTGTGGTGTGAAATGTGGTGTGTGTGTGTGAAATGTGGTGTGTGGTGTGAAAATGTGGTGTGTGGTGTGAAATGTGGTGTGAAATGTGGTGTGTGGTGTGAAATGTGGTGTGTGGTGTGAAATGTGGTGTGTGGTGTGAAATGTGGTGTGAAATGTGAAATGTGGTGTGAAATGTGAAATGTGGTGTGAAATGTGGTGTGAAATGTGAAATGTGATGTGGTGTGAAATGTGATATGTGGTGTGAAATGTGATGTGGTGTGAAATGTGATATGTGGTGTGAAATGTGATATGTGGTGTGAAATGTGATATGTGGTGTGAAATGTGTGATGTGGTGTGAAATGTGATATGTGGTGTGAAATGTGATATGTGGTGTGAAATGTGTGATGTGGTGTGAAATGTGATATGTGGTGTGAAATGTGATATGTGGTGTGAAATGTGATATGTGGTGTGAAATGTGATATGTGGTGTGAAATGTGATATGTGGTGTGAAATGTGATATGTGGTGTGAAATGTGAAATGTGGTGTGAAATGTGTGATGTGGTGTGAAATGTGATATGTGGTGTGAAATGTGATATGTGGTGTGAAATGTGTGATGTGGTGTGAAATGTGTGATGTGGTGTGAAATGTGATATGTGGTGTGAAATGTGTGATGTGGTGTGAAATGTGAAATGTGATGTGAAATGTGAAATGTGGTGTGAAATGTGAAATGTGAAATGTGATGTGGTGTGAAATGTGTGATGTGGTGTGAAATGTGTGATGTGATGTGAAATGTGAAATGTGAAATGTGGTGTGGTGTGAAATGTGTGATGTGGTGTGAAATGTGTGATGTGGTGTGAAATGTGAAATGTGAAATGTGATGTGGTGTGAAATGTGTGATGTGGTGTGAAATGTGTGATGTGGTGTGAGAAGTTGGCCTGGTATATGCTGTTCACTAGTTCTAGTGACCACCTTGTACCATGCCAAGCAACCCTTATGGTGTGGTTGTAAGTCAACCTTTTTGGACTAGCTGCCCTAGTGGTAGCGTAGGCTAAGAAGGTTGACTTACAACCACACCATAAGGGTTGCTTGGCATGGTACAAGGTGGTCACTAGAACTAGTGAACAGCATATACCAGGCCAACTTCTCACATTGGTGAGCAGCGGTTGGATTTGAGCTTGCTGTGTTTTACCATTGTAATCTCTTGGTTACCAATTGAAAGATCACATAGGTACCTGTAGGTACATATAAAACAAGATTAGATATACTTAAGTTCTACTGAACTTAGTTGTTGTAGAGCAAAGGGAGTAGCACACCCTGACTACAACTACTAGATAGGTTTAGTAGGTAAACCCAAGTGTAGGTAGATTGCAACACATCCACCCACACTTAAGAGCAATGGCCGGGGCAGAGGGGTCCACTGTACCCATCTCTGTCGAGAGTGACCCCCAGAGGGCACCAACCAGCTTTGCTACCCTTAATCAGAATGAGCTCAGGCATTTGGCAACTCTTAGAGGCCTTAAACAGCCCAAGAACCCAAACTCTGCTGAGCTCAGAGAGCTCTTACAGAATGATGAGAATCAGAGAGCACTCAAGAAAGCTTCCCAGTTAGCCCCCTTAGGGACAGGAACAGGAGGCCCCCCTTCTGAAGATGCCACTGAAGTACCCCTTCCCAATAGTCACCCCTTAGATGGGATGCCTACCACAGAGGAAGAAAGTGATGGGGATACAGATGTGAGTGGGGATGAAGGGAGAACTAGCCCAGTGCCAAGTGTTATACTTGGCCCAGCTAAACTAAGGCTATTGGGGACTGACAGTGGGTTCACCCCATTGGATCTCCCCAGTGGACTTAACACAGGGCTTGGAAGGCAAAGGAATCGCTCAGGTGACTCCAATGCTTCCCATGGCTCTAGAGGCTCTCAAGGTCACTCCAGAAGGAGACTGACCACCCCTCAGAGGAGGGAACATGAGGCCAGAATGCAGGAAGCCCAGCTGAGGATCAGGAAGCAGGAGCTAGAAGTAGCCCTGATGGAAGAAAAACTGAGCAAGGCTAGGCAGCATAGAGAGAGTGGGTCTATACCCACTGGTGGCAGCAATGTCCCTAGGGACAAAGATAGGGTCTTTGACAATAGGAACCTGTCCAAGATTGTGCCCCCCTACAAAAGTGGGGATGACATCCACAAATGGATGACTGCTCTTGAGAGAGCCTGCAAAGTGCAGCAGGTTCCTGAAGACCAGTGGGCAGCAATCTTATGGCTCTCCTTTGAGGGGAGAGGCAGAGATAGACTCCTCACTGTTAGAGAAGAGGATGTCAGAAATTACAGAGTCCTGAAGAGTGTCCTAGTTGATGGGTTAGGCTTAACCACTGAACAGTACAGGTTAATGTTCAGAGACACCCAGAAGACACAGACTCAGGACTGGTCTGAATATGTGGAATGTGCCACTAAGGCTTTGGAGGGTTGGTTGCTGGGAAGTAAGGTGTCTGATTATACAGGATTGTACAATTTGATGATGAGAGAGCAGATTTTAAGTAATTGTCAAAACCAGCTTCTCCATCAACACCTGGTAGACTCAGATTTGACCTCTCCCCAAGAATTGGGAAAGAGGGCAGATAAATGGGTCAGGACCAGGATCAGGCCTAAAAACCAGGGTGGTGACCAAAAGAAAGATACCACCAAGCCTCAAGAGAAGGGTGGGGATAAAGAAAAAGAGAAACCTTCCTCAGGGCCCCAAAACTCCACACAGGGTGGTGGGTCCCAAGCTCCCTCCTCTACCACATGTGGTGTGAAATGTGATATGTGGTGTGAAATGTGTGATGTGGTGTGAAATGTGTGATGTGGTGTGAAATGTGATATGTGGTGTGAAATGTGATATGTGGTGTGAAATGTGATATGTGGTGTGAAATGTGTGATGTGGTGTGAAATGTGAAATGTGGTGTGAAATGTGATATGTGGTGTGAAATGTGATATGTGGTGTGAAATGTGATATGTGGTGTGAAATGTGAAATGTGGTGTGAAATGTGTGATGTGGTGTGAAATGTGATATGTGGTGTGAAATGTGATATGTGGTGTGAAATGTGTGATGTGGTGTGAAATGTGTGATGTGGTGTGAAATGTGATATGTGGTGTGAAATGTGTGATGTGGTGTGAAATGTGAAATGTGATGTGAAATGTGAAATGTGGTGTGAAATGTGAAATGTGAAATGTGATGTGGTGTGAAATGTGTGATGTGGTGTGAAATGTGTGATGTGGTGTGAAATGTGAAATGTGAAATGTGATGTGGTGTGAAATGTGTGATGTGGTGTGAAATGTGTGATGTGGTGTGAAATGTGAAATGTGAAATGTGATGTGGTGTGAAATGTGTGATGTGGTGTGAAATGTGTGATGTGGTGTGAAATGTGATATGTGGTGTGAAATGTGTGATGTGGTGTGAAATGTGTGATGTGGTGTGAAATGTGATATGTGGTGTGAAATGTGATATGTGGTGTGAAATGTGATATGTGGTGTGAAATGTGTGATGTGGTGTGAAATGTGAAATGTGATGTGAAATGTGAAATGTGGTGTGAAATGTGAAATGTGAAATGTGGTGTGAAATGTGAAATGTGAAATGTGATGTGGTGTGAAATGTGTGATGTGGTGTGAAATGTGTGATGTGGTGTGAAATGTGAAATATGAAATGTGAAATGTGGTGTGAAATGTGAAATGTGATGTGAAATGTGAAATGTGGTGTGAAATGTGAAATGTGATGTGAAATGTGAAATGTGGTGTGAAATGTGAAATGTGAAATGTGATGTGGTGTGAAATGTGTGATGTGGTGTGAAATGTGTGATGTGGTGTGAAATGTGAAATGTGAAATGTGATGTGGTGTGGAATGTGTGATGTGGTGTGAAATGTGAAATGTGGTGTGAAATGTGAAATGTGATGTGAAATGTGAAATGTGGTGTGAAATATGAAATGTGATGTGAAATGTGAAATGTGGTGTGAAATGTGAAATGTGAAATGTGATGTGGTGTGAAATGTGTGATGTGGTGTGAAATGTGAAATGTGGTGTGAAATGTGAAATGTGATGTGAAATGTGAAATGTGGTGTGAAATGTGAAATGTGAAATGTGATGTGAAATGTGAAATGTGGTGTGAAATGTGAAATGTGAAATGTGATGTGGTGTGAAATGTGTGATGTGGTGTGAAATGTGAAATGTGGTGTGAAATGTGAAATGTGAAATGAAATGTGAAATGTGAA
Organism: Triturus cristatus; assembly: GCF_964204655.1. NCBI lineage: Eukaryota > Metazoa > Chordata > Amphibia > Caudata > Salamandridae > Triturus > Triturus cristatus. The sequence goes on from NW_028188530.1 coordinate 21,555, forward strand.
ATGTGGTGTGAAATGTGAAATGTGATGTGAAATGTGAAATGTGGTGTGAAATGTGAAATGTGGTGTGAAATGTGAAATGTGGTGTGAAATGTGAAATGTGGTGTGAAATGTGAAATGTGATGTGAAATGTGAAATGTGGTGTGAAATGTGAAATGTGGTGTGAAATGTGAAATGTGATGTGAAATGTGAAATGTGGTGTGAAATGTGAAATGTGAAATGTGATGTGGTGTGAAATGTGTGATGTGGTGTGAAATGTGATGTGGTGTGAAATGTGAAATGTGGTGTGAAATGTGATGTGGTGTGAAATGTGAAATGTGGTGTGAAATGTGATGTGGTGTGAAATGTGAAATGTGGTGTGAAATGTGAAATGTGAAATGTGGTGTGAAATGTGAAATGTGGTGTGAAATGTGAAATGTGAAATGTGAAATGTGGTGTGAAATGTGAAATGTGAAATGTGAAATGTGGTGTGAAATGTTGTGAAATGTGAAATGTGGTGTGAAATGTGAAATGTGAAATGTGAAATGTGGTGTGAAATGTGAAATGTGATGTGAAATGTGGTGTGAAATGTGAAATGTGATGTGAAATGTGAAATGTGGTGTGAAATGTGAAATGTGATGTGAAATGTGAAATATGGTGTGAAATGTGAAATGTGATGTGAAATGTGAAATGTGGTGTGAAATGTGAAATGTGATGTGAAATGTGAAATGTGGTGTGAAATGTGAAATGTGAAATGTGATGTGAAATGTGAAATGTGAAATGTGATGTGGTGTGAAATGTGTGATGTGGTGTGAAATGTGAAATGTGAAATGTGATGTGGTGTGAAATGTGTGATGTGGTGTGAAATGTGAAATATGGTGTGAAATGTGAAATGTGATGTGAAATGTGGTGTGAAATGTGAAATGTGAAATGTGATGTGAAATGTGAAATGTGGTGTGAAATGTGATGTGGTGTGAAATGTGGTGTGTGGTGTGAAATGTGGTGTGTGGAGTGAAATGTGGTGTGAAATGTGGTGTGTGGTGTGAAATGTGGTGTGTGGTGTGAAATGTGGTGTGTGGTGTGAAATGTGGTGTGAAATGTGAAATGTGGTGTGAAATGTGAAATGTGGTGTGAAATGTGGTGTGAAATGTGAAATGTGATGTGGTGTGAAATGTGATATGTGGTGTGAAATGTGATGTGGTGTGAAATGTGATATGTGGTGTGAAATGTGATATGTGGTGTGAAATGTGATATGTGGTGTGAAATGTGATATGTGGTGTGGGAAGTTGGCCTGGTATATGCTGTTCACTAGTTCTAGTGACCACCTTGTACCATGCCAAGCAACCCTTATGGTGTGGTTGTAAGTCAACCTTTTTGGACTAGCTGCCCTAGTGGTAGCGTAGGCTAAGCAGTCTTTGAGGCTAAACTCGTGATGCGTGTTAAGCAAGCTGTTTTACCAATAGTAACCCCCTTTTATATCAATGAAAGGACACCACACAGATATATATTCAAAATATATATGTATTTATTTCTCAAAGTAACCCCTAGTCTCTTTATGAGCACAGGAGCACAAATCGTCAAACAAGATTATCACAGAATACACAGAAGTTGCACTTTATATGGATAGGCCCTGGTGGCCACTCGAACCATATACTAAAATAGTGGTATAAGTACCACGAACAGAAAAGGGAAAAGGCCTAGGGCCTCTAGAATCGCTGGGCCTACAAGGAGCTAACTTCAGTTAGTGACCAGGAGGTCCACGGGTTGCGTGTGCAGAGCAAATAGTCACACGCGGGCTCCCATAGGTTTCAATGGGTGCGTAAAAAGTACAGAGTTACTGCAAAAGGAATCTTCCGGATGACCTAGGAACTTGAGATTTGGAACACAGGCACTAGAGATGTAATACTACACTTGGGCACAGGAGTGCCAGCTTTACCTCACCCACAGGAAGCGGGTGCATAGGCCTCGAAGTGCGTCGGGTTTCTTCTATCTGTTCCGTGGGGCCTGTAGACAAAAGTGCTGCAGGCGGTCGGTCGGGAAGAGATGCAGTGGATCCAAGGGTGGATCGGAGATGTTGAAGACCTGAAAGCAGAGGGGACAGTGTTCACAGTCACTAGCCAGTGACCAGCGTGGCACCAGGTGGGTACCAGGCGATGTCGGGTGCAAACAGGCAGAAAGGTGTAGCTTGACTCTGCAGCCACGTGGTCCCTGAAGGTCGACGACGTCCAGGAGTCGAGTCACGAGCTGTCCCACGCAGGCTCTCGCTGTCGGCGGTGTCAGCGTCTTGATCGAAGCAAACAAGCCTTGGCAAAAGCAATTGTTGTAGGCAAGGAGATAAGCTGATAGCTCGGACCAGCAAGGTCAGAGGGACTGCTCCTTTGGAGGGGAGCAAGGGCCAGTCTGGAGCAACCAGACCAGCTGTGTTTGTTGTAGATTTCGTCGCCAAGATGGCCACTAGCCAGTGGGCCAGCAACCGGTTAGGCGCGTCGAGTGGCAAAATGCAGAAGGGCCCCACGCAGATCGTGGAGATGCTGGAGGGCTCACCTTTGGTGCAGATGCTGCTCGAGGGTTGGGCTTCTCAGGACCCAAAGCACAACTTGGAGGGAGCCTCGGTTGTTGCACTGGTCAGCTTGTCGTAGTCGTTTCAAGATGGCTGGCTCCACGTGTCTCGGTGCCTCCACGGGTCTCCTCTTTGCAGGGACTGTGGATCGGGCGGTGAGAGGTCTGGAGGTCCAGGTCTTGTCAGTCTCTGGGCTCGGGCTCCGGCGGGAGGCGGCGGCAAAGCAGACGTTGATTCGCTGGATGGTGCTTGCGTTAGCAAGGTGGTCACTCCCTGACCACAGGGGAGATTGGCTTCAGTCCTCTGTGCGGCAGAGCGTCGAAGGTCCCGTCTTCTTCTTAGTTCTAAGTTGATTCCAGGATGTCTGAAGTCTTAGGACACAGCTCCTACCTTTAAGCGGATTCTAGGGGCCGGACTACCTGCTAGGTCCCTCCCTAAGGGTGGGACCAGGAAGGGGGGTGGTTACACCCCCAATCCTTTGTCCAGCTCGCCCCAGGCCCGGGACTGGTGTGCCCCAGGACCGGTTTGAACTGGCATATGCCCCGAGGCTCCTTGTGAGCCACAGGCATGTCTGGTTTCTTTCAAGCCCTACCTGACCAATACACAAAATCCTGTCTGGGGTGGTGCACGCACCTCCCCTGGCAGGAAACCCTTTGTCCAAACCTCCCAAGCTGGAAGGACTCCCAGCAGCAGGAGGGCAGACTTGTGTCTGTGGTGGCAGCATCCATTTTGTGGAGCTGAGGCTATGTCTGATTTTACCCGGGTTTCAGGTACTGTACATGTCGTGTCCCTCTAGAAGGGTGGAATGCTAACCCCGTCGCCAGAATTGGCGAGGGGTTAGTATTCCAATTCGTATGACACCTTACTCGACATGTTTTGATAAAGCCAAACCAAAGATAGCATTTAACCGCGAGGTTCATAATGCACTTAAGAGTATATGGTATGACGATATCTGGAAACAGTAGAAGGAAGTTGTTCCGACCACTGCAGACAGGCCCAGCTCATGCCAGAGCACCATCTCACATGGAACCAAGCACTCTGCCTTCAGGATTGTTAAGGCCTGCCATAGGAGTGACTTATAGGTTACCAGGTGTCCCATTTAAGGTTAGGTATAGGTATACTACACCTAAGTAAGAGGTGGTTACACCAACTTACCCCAGCTGAGTGATCAGCCAGTTGTGTCAGATTTGTTAGGCCAAGCCTGGGGTGGCATAATACATGCTTCAGCCCCGGGCAGGCCTTGGGTACACCAATGCCCTGGGTACCTAGTGTACACTGGTACAGGGGCTGACAGGGTGATCCAACCAATTGGGTATGTACCTAGGGTACATGGAGTCCATTTTAAAGAGAGAGCAGATGGGCTGAGGTCCTGAATGGCAGGATCTCAGGCCAACTAAGTCGAAAAACCAGCTAGACACTAGGCAAAAATTTGGGGGTAACCATAGTCAGATATCCACCTTCCTACACAACCCCCCCCCAAACGAAGGGAGATAAGGCTGACCTTGACCAGGTAAGCCTATATTGCCCAAGTGGCCATATAAGGAGGAACCAGCACTGGCATGGTTACCCCCTGTCTCATGGTCCACTAAGCAATCCCTCACCCTAAGGGTATCAGAGGGTCTCCACCATAGGGAATCTCTACCTTTGGCGTGTCTTGGCAAAGTAAAAGGCTGGTGTTGAGATGGAGTACTGAAGTGAGTGTCCTCAAAGTGAGGCCTCAGCTTCCTCCAATCATCCTTCACCATGGATGCCTTTCTTTCCTTAACTGAGTTGCACTGTGCTCTCAGGGTCAGCCTCTGGCTACCTAAAGCTGGAGGCTGGGTCCCTTTTGTGGGCTTACTGGAGGGACAGGTCAGGGTTGGGGCCCTAAGGTCCCAGGTTTGCCTGTGCCCAACAGAATCCCTCTGGGGGAGGTCCCTAACTACCTGTAAAGGAGATCCCTCAGGAATGTTTTTACCCATCACCTGATTAGGGCTACTAGCCAGGTGTAGGAGAGTAGGGTCTGCTATCCTATGGTCACCCCAAATTTTTGCTTTTTGCTTCACTGGTTTTTGACCTATTGAGGCTGTGGGCCTGCCAATCAGACCCCCAGCCTGCTGTTCTCTCTACTAAATTAAAACTATGCACCCTAGGTGCATAACCAATTGGAAGTGGATCACCCTGTCAGCCCCTGTACCAGTGTACACTAGGTACCCAGGGCATTGGTGTACCCAAGGCCTGCCAAGGGCTGCAGCATGTATTATGCCACCCCAGGCTTGGCCTAACAATCTGACACAACTGGCTGATCACTCAGCTGGGGTAAGTTGGTGTAATCACCTCTTACTTAGGTGTAGTATACCTATACCTAACCTTAAATGGGACACCTGGTAACCTATAAGTCACTCCTATAGCAGGCCTTAACAATCCTGAAGGCAGAGTGCTTGGTTCCATGTGAGATGGTGCTCTGGCATGAGCTGAGCCTGTCTGCAGTGGTCGGAACAACTTCCTTCTACTGTTTCCAGATATCGTCATACCATATACTCTTAAGTGCATTATGAACCTCGCGGTTAAATGCTATCTTTGGTTTGGCTTTATCAAAACATGTCGAGTAAGGTGTCATACGAATTGGAATACTAACCCCTCGCCAATTCTGGCGACGGGGTTAGCATTCCACCCTTCTAGAGGGACACGACATGTACAGTACCTGAAACCCGGGTAAAATCAGACATAGCCTCAGCTCCACAAAATGGATGCTGCCACCACAGACACAAGTCTGCCCTCCTGCTGCTGGGAGTCCTTCCAGCTTGGGAGGTGTGGACAAAGGGTTTCCTGCCAGGGGAGGTGCGTGCACCACCCCAGACAGGATTTTGTGTATTGGTCAGGTAGGGCTTGAAAGAAACCAGACATGCCTGTGGCTCACAAGGAGCCTCGGTGCATATGCCAGTTCAAACCGGTCCTGGGGCACACCAGTCCCGGGCCTGGGGCGAGCTGGACAAAGGATTGGGGGTGTAACCACCCCCCTTCCTGGTCCCACCCATAGGGAGGGACCTAGCAGGTAGTCCGGCCCCTAGAATCCGAATAAAGGTAGGAGCTGTGTCCTAAGACTTCAGACATCCTGGAATCAACTTGAAACTAAGAAGAAGACGGGAACTTCGACATTCTGCTGCACAGAAGACTGAAGAAAATCTCCCCTGTGGTCAGGGAGTGACCACCTTGCTAACGCAAGCACCATCCAGCGAATCACCGTCTGCTTTGCCGCCGCCTCCCGCCGGAGCCCGAGCCCAGAGACTGACAAGACCTGGACCTCCAGACCTCTCACCGCCCGATCCACAGTCCCTGCAAAGAGGAGACCCGTGGAGGCACCGAGACACGTGGAGCCAGCCATCTTGAAACGACCACGACAAGCTGACCAGTGCAACAACCGAGGCTCCCTCCAAGTTGTGCTTTGGGTCCTGAGAAGCCCAACCCTCGAGCAGCATCTGCACCAAAGGTGAGCCCTCCAGCATCTCCACGATCTGCGTGGGGCCCTTCTGCATTTTGCCACTCGACGCGCCTAACCGGTTGCTGGCCCGTTGGCTAGTGGCCATCTTGGCGACGAAATCTACGACAAACACCGCTGGTCTGGTTGCTCCAGACTGGCCCTTGCTCGCCTCCAAAGGAGCAATCCCTCTGACCTTGCTGGTCAGAACCAACAGCTGATTTCCGAATCCTCCTGCAATTGCTTTTGCCAAGGCTTGTTTGCTTCGATCAAGTCGCCGACACCGCCGACAGCGAGAGCCTGCGTGGGACAGCTCGTGAGCCGACTCCTGGACGTCGTCGACCTTCAGGGACCACGTGGCTGCGGAGACAAGCTACCCCTCATCACCTGTTTGCACCCGACATCGCCTGGTACCCACCTGGTGCCACGCTGGTCACTGGCTAGTGACTGTGAACACTGTCCCCTCTGCTTACAGGTCTTCAACATCTCCGATCCACTCTTGGATCCACTGCATCTCTCCCGGGCCGACCGCCTGCAGCATCTTTGTCTTCAAGCTCCACGGAACAGATAGAAGAAACCCGACGCACTTTGAGGCCTATGCACCCGCTTCCTGTGGGTGAGGTAAAGCTGGTACTCCGGTGCCCATGTGTAGTAATACATCTCTAGTGCCTGTGTTCCAAATCTTAAGTTCCTAGTCAACCGGAAGATCTCCTTTGCAGTAACTTTGTACTTTTTACGCACCCATTGAAACCTATGGGAGCACGCGTGTGACTATTTGCTCTGCACACGCCACCCGTGGACCTCCTGGTCACTAACTGACGTTAGCTCCTTGTAGGCCCAGCGATTCTAGAGGCCCTAGGCCTTCTCCCTTTTCTGTTCGTGGTACTTATACCACTATTTTAGTATATGGTTTGAGTGGCCACCAGGGCCTATCCATATAAAGTGCAACTTCTGTGTATTCTGTGATAATCTTGTTTGACGATTTGTGCTCCTGTGCTCATAAAGAGACTAGGGGTTACTTTGAGAAATAAATACATATATATTTTGGATATATATCTGTGTGGTGTCCTTTCATTGGTATAAAAGGGGGTTACTATTGGTAAAACAGCTGGCTTAACACGCATCACGAGTTTAGCCTCAAAGACTGCTTAGCCTACGCTACCACTAGGGCAGCTAGTCCGAAAAGGTTGACTTACAACCACACCATAAGGGTTGCTTGGCATGGTACAAGGTGATCACTTTAACTAGTGAGCATCATATACCAGGCCAACTTCTCACATTGGTGAGCAGCGGTTGGATTTGAGCTTGCTGTGTTTTACCATTGTAATCTCTTGGTTACCAATTGAAAGATCACATAGGTACCTGTAGGTACATATAAAACAAGATTAGATATACTTAAGTTCTACTGAACTTAGTTGTTGTAGAGCAAAGGGAGTAGCACACCCTGACTACAACTACTAGATAGGTTTAGTAGGTAAACCCAAGTGTAGGTAGATTGCAACACATCCACCCACACTTAAGAGCAATGGCCGGGGCAGAGGGGTCCACTGTACCCATCTCTGTTGAGAGTGACCCCCAGAGGGCACCATCCAGCTTTGCTACCCTTAATCAGAATGAGCTCAGGCATTTGGCAACTCTTAGAGGCCTTAAACAGCCCAAGAACCCAAACTCTGCTGAGCTCAGAGAGCTCTTACAGAATGATGAGAATCAGAGAGCACTCAAGAAAGCTTCCCAGTTAGCCCCCTTAGGGACAGGAACAGGAGGCCCCCCTTCTGAAGATGCCACTGAAGTACCCCTTCCCAATAGTCACCCCTTAGATGGGATGCCTACCACAGAGGAAGAGAGTGAAAAGGATACTGACAGTAGTGAGGATGAAGGGAGAACTAGCCCAGTGCCAAGTATTATACTTGGCCCAGCTAAAACAAGGCTATTGGGGACTGACAGTGGGTTCAACCCACTGGATCTCCCCAGTGGACTTAACACAGGGCTTGGGAGGCAAAGGAATCGCTCAGGTGACTCCAATGCTTCCCATGGCTCTAGAGGCTCTCAAGGTCACTCCAGGAGAAGGATGACCACCCCTCAGAGGAGGGAACATGAGGCCAAGATGCAAGAGGCTCAGCTGAGGATCAGGAAGCAGGAGCTAGAAGTAGCCCTGATGGAAGAGAAACTTAGCAAGGCTAGACAGCATAAAGATAGTGGGTCTATACCCACTGGTGGCAGCATTGTCCCTAAGGACAAAGATAGGGTTTTCGACAATAGAAACCTGTCTAAGGTTGTGCCCCCCTACAAAAGTGGGGATGACATCCACAAGTGGATAACTGCTCTTGAGAGAGCCTGCAAAGTACAGCAGGTTCCTGAAGATCAGTGGGCAGCAATCCTCTGGCTCTCCTTTGAAGGAAGAGGCAGAGACAGACTCCTCACTGTTAGAGAAGAGGATGTCAGAAACTACAGAGTCCTGAAGAGTGTTCTGGTAGATGGGTTAGGCTTAACCACTGAACAGTACAGGTTAATGTTCAGAGACACCCAAAAGACACAGACTCAGGACTGGTCTGAATACATTGAATGTGCCACTAAGGCTTTGGAGGGTTGGTTGCTGGGAAGTAAGGTATCTGATTTTACAGGATTGTATAATTTGATGATGAGAGAGCAGATTTTAAATAACTGTCAAAACCAGCAACTGCATCAACACTTGGTTGACTCTGATCTGACCTCTCCCCAAGAATTGGGAAAGAAGGCAGACAAATGGGTCAGAACCAGGGTTAAGCAAAAGAACCAGAACCAGGGCCAAGGGGGTGATCAGAAGAAAACAGACCAAAAGGGTGGAGATCAGAAATCTAAAGACCAGAAGTCTTCAACAGGGCCCCAAACTACTGCTAAGGAGGGTGGGTCCCAACAACAGTCCAAAAAGAAGAAAGAAGGTCAAAAGAAACCCTGGTGCAATCATTGTAAAAATACAACTCACTGGACTAGTGATTGCAAAAAGGGTGGAGCCCCCAACACTGTTGCCCCTAAGGCACCTGCTCCCAGTACTACTGTTAGCAGTGTTGGTCCCCAGACAAAGGGTGTAGTGGGAATCACTATGGGAACTGAAGGAGATTCTGACTTAGACAGAACCCTGACACAGGCAGTCTTGATCTGTGATGGGGACATTGATTTGTCCCTGACTGTGAGCCCCAGTAACCTGGGCAAGTACAGACAGACTCCTTTAATTAATGACAAAGTGGCTCAAGCCTACAGGGACACATGTGCCAGTGTCACTATGGTGACACCAGGCTTTGTGGACCCTGGACAGTACATACCAGGTGAGAACTACCTGGTGACCAATGCCAGCAATGCCACTACTTCACATAGTGTGGCAGTTGTTAACTTCTCATGGGGAGGGGTAACTGGCCTCAAAAGGGTTGTGGTTAGTGCAGACCTCCCAGTAGAATGTTTGTTGGGCAATGACCTAGAGAGTTCTCTATGGTCAGAAGTGGAGTACAGGACTCATGCAGAGATGTTAGGTATATCATCACATGTCCTTGCTGTGACCAGGTCACAGGCCAAAAAGTGCCTCACTGAACCTCAGGTCTTGGATCCTGGAACAATGGACCAAGTACCTACCAAGAAGAAGAACAGGAGGGTCAAGGCTGTGCCTTCCCCCCTGCCTCAGAGTGATGATCAGCCTTCCCAGGAAGCTGATCTAGAGGACCCTGAAGGAACTGTCCCTGAAGAGCTTGAACCTGATCAGGTTGAGTTTCTGGGGACAGGGGGACCTTCAAGGGCTGACTTGAGGCAGGCTCAGTTATCCTGTCCCTCTCTTGAACCCCTCAGACAGCTGGCTGCTGCTGAGGCTGCTGGGAATGCTCAAGGTACCCATAAAGTGTATTGGGATGAAGGGCTCCTTTATTCAGAGGCTAGAGACCCCAAGCCTGGTGCTACCAGGAGGTTGGTCATACCTCTGCAATTTAGGGGCTTCCTTCTTACCTTGGCCCATGACATTCCTTTAGCAGGACACCTAGGCCAGAACAAGACCTGGGACAGACTTGTCCCTCACTTTCACTGGCCTCATATGAATGAAGATACAAAGGAGTTTTGTCGCTCCTGTGTCACCTGCCAAGCCAGTGGCAAATCAGGTGGCACAACAAAGGCCCCCCTGATACCACTACCTGTGGTGGGGGTTCCCTTTGAAAGAGTGGGAATAGACATAGTGGGTCCCATGGATCCTCCCACTGCATCTGGGCACAGATTTATACTGGTGGTAGTGGATCATGCCACCAGGTATCCAGAGGCAATTCCCCTTAGGACCACTACAGCACCTGTTGTGGCCAGGGCCCTGCTGGGAGTATTCTCCAGAGTGGGGTTTCCTAAGGAGGTAGTATCTGACAGAGGTACCAACTTTATGTCAGGATACTTGACAGCTATGTGGAAGGAATGTGGTGTCAACTACAAGTTCACCACCCCTTATCACCCACAATGCAATGGGCTTGTTGAGAGATTCAACAAGACCCTAAAGGGTATGATCAAAGGATTACCTGAAAAGCTCAGGCGAAGATGGGACATCCTTCTACCCTGCCTTCTGTTTGCTTACAGAGAGGTCCCACAAAAAGGAGTTGGCTACAGCCCCTTTGAATTGTTGTTTGGGCACCCTGTGAGAGGCCCACTGTGTTTGGTGAAGGAAGGATGGGAGTTACCTCTCAAAAAGCCTAAGCTAGACATAGTGGACTATGTACTCGGTCTCCGCTCCAGGATGGCTGAGTATATGGAGAAGGCATCCAAAAACCTTGAGGCAAGCCAGGCCTTACAGAAAGCTTGGCATGACCAAAAGGCTGTCTTGGTTGAGTTTCAGCCAGGACAGAAGGTATGGGTGTTGGAGCCAATGGCCCCAGCAGCACTCCAAGACAAATGGTCTGGACCCCATACAATCCTGGAAAAGAAGGGAGAGGTCACCTACTTGGTCGACCTAGGAACTCCCAGGAGTCCCCACAGGGTACTCCATGTTAACAGGCTTAAAGCATATGTTGACAGGGCAGACATGGGCTTGCTCATGGCTACAGATGAGGGACAGGAGGAAGAGAGTGACCCTCTCCCAGACCTGTTGTCTCAGAACCCTGAAGATGGCTCAGTTGAAGGAGTGACCCTTGGAGGCAACCTCACTGCCCATCAGCAGACTGAATGTAGACAGGTTCTACAATCATTTTCACATATGTTTTCCTTGATACCTAGTCAAACTGACTGGTGTACCCATGTTGTGGACACTGGTGACAGTCTGCCTGTAAAGAACAAACTTTACAGACAACCTGACCACGTTAGGGACTGTATAAAGGCTGAGGTACATAAAATGCTGGAATTAGGTGTCATTGAACCCTCAGAGAGCCCCTGGGCTAGCCCAGTGGTTCTGGTCCCCAAACCTCACACCAAAGATGGCAAGAGAGAGATGAGGTTCTGTGTGGATTACAGAGGACTCAATGCTGTCACCAGGACAGATGCACACCCTATTCCAAGGGCAGATGAGCTCATAGACAAACTAGCTTCTGCAAAGTTTTTGAGCACATTTGACTTAACAGCTGGCTATTGGCAAATCAGATTAGCTGAGGAGTCTAAGGCCAAAACAGCATTCTCAACCCCAGGTGGGCACTACCAGTTTGTGGTGATGCCCTTTGGTCTGAAGAATGCACCTGCCACCTTCCAAAGGCTGGTGAACCAAGTCCTTACTGGGTTGGATGACTTTTGTGCAGCATATCTTGATGACATTGCTGTCTTTAGCTCCACCTGGGAGGATCACCTGATCCACCTGAAGAAGGCTCTTGAGGCTCTGCAAAGGGCAGGCCTCACTATCAAGGCTACTAAGTGCCAGATAGGGCAGAGTAAGGTTGTATATTTGGGCCACCTTGTAGGTGGAGGCCAAGTTCAACCACTGGAGAGTAAGATACAATCCATCAAGGACTGGTCCCCTCCAACCACCCAGACTCAAGTTCGAGCTTTCTTGGGCTTGACTGGGTACTACAGGAAGTTTGTTAAGAACTATGGGTCCATTGTGACTCCTCTTAACGATCTGACATCCAAGAAGATGCCCAAAAAGGTTCAGTGGACAGTAAGCTGTCAAAAGGCATTTGATGACCTGAAGGAGGCCATGTGCTCTGCACCTATCCTGAAAAGTCCTGACTACTCCAAAGAGTTTATTGTCCAAACAGATGCTTCTGAGTTGGGTGTGGGAGCTGTGCTGTCACAACTTAATGTAGATGGTCAAGACCAACCCATTGCTTTTATTAGCAGAAGGTTGACCCCCAGAGAGAAGAATTGGTCAGCTATTGAGAGGGAGGCCTTTGCTGTGGTGTGGGCCCTGAAGAAGCTGAGGCCATACTTGTTTGGCACTCACTTCAAGATTCAGACCGACCATAAGCCCCTCTTGTGGCTAAATCAGATGAAGGGTGAAAACCCCAAACTGCTTAGGTGGTCCATTTCCCTACAGGGGATGGACTTTACAGTGGAGCACCGGCCAGGTACAGACCATGGGAATGCAGATGGTCTCTCCAGGTACTTCCACTTAGGACATGAAGACGAGACTGGTCAAGGCTAGTTTAATGTCCCAGCGTTTGGGGGGGGGTTGTGTAGGAGAGTAGGGTCTGCTATCCTATGGTCACCCCAAATTTTTGCTTTTTGCTTCACTGGTTTTTGACCTATTGAGGCTGTGGGCCTGCCAATCAGACCCCCAGCCTGCTGTTCTCTCTACTAAATTAAAACTATGCACCCTAGGTGCATAACCAATTGGAAGTGGATCACCCTGTCAGCCCCTGTACCAGTGTACACTAGGTACCCAGGGCATTGGTGTACCCAAGGCCTGCCAAGGGCTGCAGCATGTATTATGCCACCCCAGGCTTGGCCTAACAATCTGACACAACTGGCTGATCACTCAGCTGGGGTAAGTTGGTGTAATCACCTCTTACTTAGGTGTAGTATACCTATACCTAACCTTAAATGGGACACCTGGTAACCTATAAGTCACTCCTATAGCAGGCCTTAACAATCCTGAAGGCAGAGTGCTTGGTTCCATGTGAGATGGTGCTCTGGCATGAGCTGAGCCTGTCTGCAGTGGTCGGAACAACTTCCTTCTACTGTTTCCAGATATCGTCATACCATATACTCTTAAGTGCATTATGAACCTCGCGGTTAAATGCTATCTTTGGTTTGGCTTTATCAAAACATGTCGAGTAAGGTGTCATACGAATTGGAATACTAACCCCTCGCCAATTCTGGCGACGGGGTTAGCATTCCACCCTTCTAGAGGGACACGACATGTACAGTACCTGAAACCCGGGTAAAATCAGACATAGCCTCAGCTCCACAAAATGGATGCTGCCACCACAGACACAAGTCTGCCCTCCTGCTGCTGGGAGTCCTTCCAGCTTGGGAGGTGTGGACAAAGGGTTTCCTGCCAGGGGAGGTGCGTGCACCACCCCAGACAGGATTTTGTGTATTGGTCAGGTAGGGCTTGAAAGAAACCAGACATGCCTGTGGCTCACAAGGAGCCTCGGTGCATATGCCAGTTCAAACCGGTCCTGGGGCACACCAGTCCCGGGCCTGGGGCGAGCTGGACAAAGGATTGGGGGTGTAACCACCCCCCTTCCTGGTCCCACCCATAGGGAGGGACCTAGCAGGTAGTCCGGCCCCTAGAATCCGAATAAAGGTAGGAGCTGTGTCCTAAGACTTCAGACATCCTGGAATCAACTTGAAACTAAGAAGAAGACGGGAACTTCGACATTCTGCTGCACAGAAGACTGAAGAAAATCTCCCCTGTGGTCAGGGAGTGACCACCTTGCTAACGCAAGCACCATCCAGCGAATCACCGTCTGCTTTGCCGCCGCCTCCCGCCGGAGCCCGAGCCCAGAGACTGACAAGACCTGGACCTCCAGACCTCTCACCGCCCGATCCACAGTCCCTGCAAAGAGGAGACCCGTGGAGGCACCGAGACACGTGGAGCCAGCCATCTTGAAACGACCACGACAAGCTGACCAGTGCAACAACCGAGGCTCCCTCCAAGTTGTGCTTTGGGTCCTGAGAAGCCCAACCCTCGAGCAGCATCTGCACCAAAGGTGAGCCCTCCAGCATCTCCACGATCTGCGTGGGGCCCTTCTGCATTTTGCCACTCGACGCGCCTAACCGGTTGCTGGCCCGTTGGCTAGTGGCCATCTTGGCGACGAAATCTACGACAAACACCGCTGGTCTGGTTGCTCCAGACTGGCCCTTGCTCCCCTCCAAAGGAGCAATCCCTCTGACCTTGCTGGTCAGAACCAACAGCTGATTTCCGAATCCTCCTGCAATTGCTTTTGCCAAGGCTTGTTTGCTTCGATCAAGTCGCCGACACCGCCGACAGCGAGAGCCTGCGTGGGACAGCTCGTGAGCCGACTCCTGGACGTCGTCGACCTTCAGGGACCACGTGGCTGCGGAGACAAGCTACCCCTCATCACCTGTTTGCACCCGACATCGCCTGGTACCCACCTGGTGCCACGCTGGTCACTGGCTAGTGACTGTGAACACTGTCCCCTCTGCTTACAGGTCTTCAACATCTCCGATCCACTCTTGGATCCACTGCATCTCTCCCGGGCCGACCGCCTGCAGCATCTTTGTCTTCAAGCTCCACGGAACAGATAGAAGAAACCCGACGCACTTTGAGGCCTATGCACCCGCTTCCTGTGGGTGAGGTAAAGCTGGTACTCCGGTGCCCATGTGTAGTAATACATCTCTAGTGCCTGTGTTCCAAATCTTAAGTTCCTAGTCAACCGGAAGATCTCCTTTGCAGTAACTTTGTACTTTTTACGCACCCATTGAAACCTATGGGAGCACGCGTGTGACTATTTGCTCTGCACACGCCACCCGTGGACCTCCTGGTCACTAACTGACGTTAGCTCCTTGTAGGCCCAGCGATTCTAGAGGCCCTAGGCCTTCTCCCTTTTCTGTTCGTGGTACTTATACCACTATTTTAGTATATGGTTTGAGTGGCCACCAGGGCCTATCCATATAAAGTGCAACTTCTGTGTATTCTGTGATAATCTTGTTTGACGATTTGTGCTCCTGTGCTCATAAAGAGACTAGGGGTTACTTTGAGAAATAAATACATATATATTTTGGATATATATCTGTGTGGTGTCCTTTCATTGGTATAAAAGGGGGTTACTATTGGTAAAACAGCTGGCTTAACACGCATCACGAGTTTAGCCTCAAAGACTGCTTAGCCTACGCTACCACTAGGGCAGCTAGTCCGAAAAGGTTGACTTACAACCACACCATAAGGGTTGCTTGGCATGGTACAAGGTGATCACTTTAACTAGTGAGCATCATATACCAGGCCAACTTCTCACACCAGGCAATCCTCATTCTTTTGATGGGGGGGTTCTTGTGGACAGGGGCCCTCTGGGGGTCCACTGGCCTCCCTGACCTCTGCAGCCCTGGGCTGACTGAGGCAGGGTAGAGAGAGGCAGGCTACCTGCACCAGAATGGGTCCCACCTTGGAAGGGGCCACTGACATCAGAGGCTCTGCCAGGCCAGGCCTGGCTACCTCTGGGGCAGTTCCTTCACAAGGGGTGAGGTCAGATCCCTGAGGAGGCTGACCTTTTCCTAATGTCTGGGGAGAGGGAGACTTTTCTTCCTCCCCACTACTCTCAGTTTGTGTGGAGTGATCCATTGTTTCAGGCTTCACTACACCTATGTCGGTCTGAGTATAGGCTGAGACCATTACAGCCTTGCCAACCTTTTCAGGGGGGCACTCAGTTTGTGTTTGAGCTGTGACTGTCACAGCTCTGCCAGTCCCTACAGGGAAGTCTGTCTGTGCCTGGGCGGTGGCTACCACTGCCCTTCCAACCTTTTCAGGGAGGAAATCTATTTGGACAGGGGTTGTGAATGGCACAACCCCCCTACCCTTTTGTGACAGGCCTACCATTTTAGAATGGGTGTCTTGTTCAACTCCAGCCCAAGCTGAGAGTTCTAAGTCATTCCCCAGTAAGCAGTCTACAGGCAAGGTTGGGGACACTGCTACCCTTTTAGGGCCAGTGACCCCTCCCCAGCTGAGACATACCTCTGCCATGGGATGACTGTTCTGTTTGCCATCAATGTTAGTCACCTGGTAGGAGAAACCAGGCAAAAGCTGCTCAGAGGGAACTAGCCAATGGGCCACCATTGTGATGCTAGCTCCAGTGTCTCTGTAGGCCTCAGCTTTTGTACCATTGATGTAGGGCTCCTGTCTGTACCTGCCCAAAGTGTTGGGACAGGCAGTGAAGTTGGCAAACCCCATGCCACCATCACAGACAAGAGTGGTTGCTGTAGGGGAATTGGCTAAGCCAGGGTCCCCCTGTGTTCCCCAAGTAAACCCACCCAGATTTCTGGGGGCACTCCCACCACCTGGGGGATTACTGCTGACAGTAATAGGTGGTGTGACAGGAGTAATTGGAGGAACAGTTTTGTTTTTAGCCCTTGGGCAACCGCTGTCAGTTTTCCAATGCCCAGGAGTTTTACACTCATGGCAGTAGGGCTTTTTAGCTGTGGTAGAGGAGGGAGCTTGGGACCCACCACCCTGTGTGGAGTTTTGGGGCCCTGAGGAAGGTTTCTCTTTTTCTTTATCCCCACCCTTCTCTTGAGGCTTGGTGGTATCTTTCTTTTGGTCACCACCCTGGTTTTTAGGCCTGATCCTGGTCCTGACCCATTTATCTGCCCTCTTTCCCAATTCTTGGGGAGAGGTCAAATCTGAGTCTACCAGGTGTTGATGGAGAAGCTGGTTTTGACAATTACTTAAAATCTGCTCTCTCATCATCAAATTGTACAATCCTGTAAAATCAGATACCTTACTTCCCAGCAACCAACCCTCCAAAGCCTTAGTGGCACATTCCACATATTCAGACCAGTCCTGAGTCTGTGTCTTCTGGGTGTCTCTGAACATTAACCTGTACTGTTCAGTGGTTAAGCCTAACCCATCAACTAGGACACTCTTCAGGACTCTGTAATTTCTGACATCCTCTTCTCCAACAGTGAGGAGTCTATCTCTGCCTCTCCCCTCAAAGGAGAGCCATAAGATTGCTGCCCACTGGTCTTCAGGAACCTGCTGCACTTTGCAGGCTCTCTCAAGAGCCGTCATCCATTTGTGGATGTCATCCCCACTTTTGTAGGGGGGCACAATCTTGGACAGGTTCCTATTGTCAAAGACCCTATCTTTGTCCCTAGGGACATTGCTGCCACCAGTGGGTATAGACCCACTCTCTCTATGCTGCCTAGCCTTGCTCAGTTTCTCTTCCATCAGGGCTACTTCTAGCTCCTGCTTCCTGATCCTCAGCTGGGCTTCTTGCATCTTGGCCTCATGTTCCCTCCTCTGAGGGGTGGTCATCCTTCTCCTGGAGTGACCTTGAGAGCCTCTAGAGCCATGGGAAGCATTGGAGTCACCTGAGCGATTCCTTTGCCTTCCAAGCCCTGGGTTAAGTCCACTGGGGAGATCCAGTGGGGTGAACCCACTGTCAGTCCCCAATAGCCTTGGTTTAGCTGGGCCAAGTATAACACTTGGCACTGGGCTAGTTCTCCCTTCATCCTCACCACTGTCTGAATCCCCATCACTTTCTTCCTCTGTGGTAGGCATCCCATCTAAGGGGTGACTATTGGAAAGGGGTGTCTCAGTGGCATCTTCAGAAAGGGGGCCTCCTGTTCCTGTCCCTAAGGGGGCTAACTGGGAAGCTTTCTTGAGCTCTCTTTGATCCTCATCATCTTGCAAGAGTGCTCTGAGCACAGCAGAGGTAGGGTTCTTGGGCTGTTTAAGGCCTCTAAGAGTTGCCAACTGCCTGAGCTCATTCTGATTAAGGGTAGCATAGATGGATGGTGCCCTCGGGGGGTCACTCTCAACAGAGATGGGTACAGTGGACCCCTCTGCCCCAGCCATTGCTCTTAAGTGTGGGTGGATGTGTTGCAACCTACCTACACTTGGGTTTACCTACTAAACCTATCTAGTAGTTGTAGTCAGGGTGTGCTACTCCCTTTGCTCTACAACAACTAAGTTCAGTAGAACTTAAGTATATCTAATCTTGTTTTATATGTACCTACAGGTACCTATGTGATCTTTCAATTGGTAACCAAGAGATTACAATGGTAAAACACAGCAAGCTCAAATCCAACCGCTGCTCACCAATGTGGGAAGTTGGCCTGGTATATGCTGTTCACTAGTTCTAGTGACCACCTTGTACCATGCCAAGCAACCCTTATGGTGTGGTTGTAAGTCAACCTTTTTGGACTAGCTGCCCTAGTGGTAGCGTAGGCTAAGCAGTCTTTGAGGCTAAACTCGTGATGCGTGTTAAGCAAGCTGTTTTACCAATAGTAACCCCCTTTTATACCAATGAAAGGACACCACACAGATATATATTCAAAATATATATGTATTTATTTCTCAAAGTAACCCCTAGTCTCTTTATGAGCACAGGAGCACAAATCGTCAAACAAGATTATCACAGAATACACAGAAGTTGCACTTTATATGGATAGGCCCTGGTGGCCACTCGAACCATATACTAAAATAGTGGTATAAGTACCACGAACAGAAAAGGGAAAAGGCCTAGGGCCTCTAGAATCGCTGGGCCTACAAGGAGCTAACTTCAGTTAGTGACCAGGAGGTCCACGGGTTGCGTGTGCAGAGCAAATAGTCACACGCGGGCTCCCATAGGTTTCAATGGGTGCGTAAAAAGTACAGAGTTACTGCAAAAGGAATCTTCCGGATGACCTAGGAACTTGAGATTTGGAACACAGGCACTAGAGATGTAATACTACACTTGGGCACAAGAGTGCCAGCTTTACCTCACCCACAGGAAGCGGGTGCATAGGCCTCGAAGTGCGTCGGGTTTCTTCTATCTGTTCCGTGGGGCCTGTAGACAAAAGTGCTGCAGGCGGTCGGTCGGGAAGAGATGCAGTGGATCCAAGGGTGGATCGGAGATGTTGAAGACCTGAAAGCAGAGGGGACAGTGTTCACAGTCACTAGCCAGTGACCAGCGTGGCACCAGGTGGGTACCAGGCGATGTCGGGTGCAAACAGGCAGAAAGGTGTAGCTTGACTCTGCAGCCACGTGGTCCCTGAAGGTCGACGACGTCCAGGAGTCGAGTCACGAGCTGTCCCACGCAGGCTCTCGCTGTCGGCGGTGTCGGCGACTTGATCAAAGCAAACAAGCCTTGGCAAAAGCAATTGTTGTAGGCAAGGAGATAAGCTGATAGCTCGGACCAGCAAGGTCAGAGGGACTGCTCCTTTGGAGGGGAGCAAGGGCCAGTCTGGAGCAACCAGACCAGCGGTGTTTGTCGTAGATTTCGTCGCCAAGATGGCCACTAGCCAGCGGGCCAGCAACCGGTTAGGCGCGTCGAGTGGCAAAATGCAGAAGGGCCCCACGCAGATCGTGGAGATGCTGGAGGGCTCACCTTTGGTGCAGATGCTGCTCGAGGGTTGGGCTTCTCAGGACCCAAAGCACAACTTGGAGGGAGCCTTGGTTGTTGCACTGGTCAGCTTGTCGTAGTCGTTTCAAGATGGCTGGCTCCACGTGTCTCGGTGCCTCCACGGGTCTCCTCTTTGCAGGGACTGTGGATCGGCGGTGAGAGGTCTGGAGGTCCAGGTCTTGTCAGTCTCTGGGCTCAGGCTCCGGCGGGAGGCGGCGGCAAAGCAGACGTTGATTCGCTGGATGGTGCTTGCGTTAGCAAGGTGGTCACTCCCTGACCACAGGGGAGATTGGCTTCAGTCCTCTGTGCGGCAGAGCGTCGAAGGTCCCGTCTTCTTCTTAGTTCTAAGTTGATTCCAGGATGTCTGAAGTCTTAGGACACAGCTCCTACCTTTAAGCGGATTCTAGGGGCCGGACTACCTGCTAGGTCCCTCCCTAAGGGTGGGACCAGGAAGGGGGGTGGTTACACCCCCAATCCTTTGTCCAGCTCGCCCCAGGCCCGGGACTGGTGTGCCCCAGGACCGGTTTGAACTGGCATATGCCCCGAGGCTCCTTGTGAGCCACAGGCATGTCTGGTTTCTTTCAAGCCCTACCTGACCAATACACAAAATCCTGTCTGGGGTGGTGCACGCACCTCCCCTGGCAGGAAACCCTTTGTCCAAACCTCCCAAGCTGGAAGGACTCCCAGCAGCAGGAGGGCAGACTTGTGTCTGTGGTGGCAGCATCCATTTTGTGGAGCTGAGGCTATGTCTGATTTTACCCGGGTTTCAGGTACTGTACATGTCGTGTCCCTCTAGAAGGGTGGAATGCTAACCCCGTCGCCAGAATTGGCGAGGGGTTAGTATTCCAATTCGTATGACACCTTACTCGACATGTTTTGATAAAGCCAAACCAAAGATAGCATTTAACCGCGAGGTTCATAATGCACTTAAGAGTATATGGTATGACGATATCTGGAAACAGTAGAAGGAAGTTGTTCCGACCACTGCAGACAGGCCCAGCTCATGCCAGAGCACCATCTCACATGGAACCAAGCACTCTGCCTTCAGGATTGTTAAGGCCTGCCATAGGAGTGACTTATAGGTTACCAGGTGTCCCATTTAAGGTTAGGTATAGGTATACTACACCTAAGTAAGAGGTGGTTACACCAACTTACCCCAGCTGAGTGATCAGCCAGTTGTGTCAGATTTGTTAGGCCAAGCCTGGGGTGGCATAATACATGCTTCAGCCCCAGGCAGGCCTTGGGTACACCAATGCCCTGGGTACCTAGTGTACACTGGTACAGGGGCTGACAGGGTGATCCAACCAATTGGGTATGTACCTAGGGTACATGGAGTCCATTTTAAAGAGAGAGCAGATGGGCTGAGGTCCTGAATGGCAGGATCTCAGGCCAACTAAGTCGAAAAACCAGCTAGACACTAGGCAAAAATTTGGGGGTAACCATAGTCAGATATTCACCTTCCTACATGTGGTGTGAAATGTGTGATGTGGTGTGAAATGTGATATGTGGTGTGAAATGTGATATGTGGTGTGAAATGTGTGATGTGGTGTGAAATGTGATATGTGGTGTGAAATGTGATATGTGGTGTGAAATGTGATATGTGGTGTGAAATGTGATATGTGGTGTGAAATGTGATATGTGGTGTGAAATGTGATATGTGGTGTGAAATGTGAAATGTGATGTGAAATGTGAAATGTGGTGTGAAATGTGGTGTGAAATGTGATGTAAAATGTGATGTGAAATGTGAAATGTGGTGTGAAATGTGATGTGAAATGTGATGTGAAATGTGAAATGTGGTGTGAAATGTGATGTGAAATGTGAAATGTGGTGTGAAATGTGAAATGTGAAATGTGAAATGTGGTGTGAAATGTGGTGTGAAATGTGATGTGAAATGTGGTTTGAAATGTGAAATGTGAAATGTGAAATGTGGTGTGAAATGTGGTGTGAAATGTGATGTGAAATGTGGTGTGAAATGTGAAATGTGAAATGTGAAATGTGGTGTGAAAAGTGGTGTGAAATGTGATGTGAAATGTGGTGTGAAATGTGAAATGTGAAATGTGAAATGTGGTGTGAAATGTGAAATGTGAAATGTGAAATGTGAAATGTGGTGTGAAATGTGGTGTGTGGTGTGAAATGTGGTGTGTGGTATGAAATGTGGTGTGTGGTGTGAAATGTGGTGTGTGGTGTGAAATGTGGTGTGTGGTGTGAAATGTGGTGTGAAATGTGGTGTGTGGTGTGAAATGTGGTGTGAAATGTGAAATGTGGTGTGAAATGTGAAATGTGGTGTGAAATTTGAAATGTGGTGTGAAATGTGAAATGTGGTGTGAAATGTGGTGTGAAGTGTGAAATGTGGTGTGAAATGTGGTGTGTGGTGTGAAATTTGGTATGAAATGTGGTGTGTGGTGTGAAATGTGGTGTGAAATATGGTGTGAAATGTGGTGTGAAATGTGAAATGTGGTGTGAAATGTGAAATGTGGTGTGAAATGTGGTGTGAAATGTGAAATGTGGTGTGTGGTGTGAAATGTGGTGTGTGGTGTGAAATGTGGTGTGAAATGTGGTGTGTGGTGTGAAATGTGGTGTGTGGTGTGAAATGTGGTGTGTGGTGTGAAATGTGGTGTGAAATGTGGTGTGTGGTGTGAAATGTGGTGTGTGGTGTGAAATGTGGTGTGTGGTGTGAAATGTGGTGTGAAATGTGAAATGTGGTGTGAAATGTGAAATGTGGTGTGAAATGTGGTGTGAAATGTGAAATGTGATGTGGTGTGAAATGTGATATGTGGTGTGAAATGTGATGTGGTGTGAAATGTGATATGTGGTGTGAAATGTGATATGTGGTGTGAAATGTGATATGTGGTGTGAAATGTGATATGTGGTGTGAAATGTGTGATGTGGTGTGAAATGTGATATGTGGTGTGAAATGTGATATGTGGTGTGAAATGTGTGATGTGGTGTGAAATGTGATATGTGGTGTGAAATGTGTGATGTGGTGTGAAATGTGATATGTGGTGTGAAATGTGATATGTGGTGTGAAATGTGATATGTGGTGTGAAATGTGATATGTGGTGTGAAATGTGATATGTGGTGTGAAATGTGAAATGTGATGTGAAATGTGTGATGTGGTGTGAAATGTGATATGTGGTGTGAAATGTGATATGTGGTGTGAAATGTGTGATGTGGTGTGAAATGTGTGATGTGGTGTGAAATGTGATATGTGGTGTGAAATGTGTGATGTGGTGTGAAATGTGAAATGTGATGTGAAATGTGAAATGCGGTGTGAAATGTGAAATGTGAAATGTGATGTGGTGTGAAATGTGTGATGTGGTGTGAAATGTGTGATGTGGTGTGAAATGTGAAATGTGAAATGTGATGTTGTGTGAAATGTGTGTTGTGGTGTGAAATGTGTGATGTGGTGTGAAATGTGAAATGTGAAATGTGATGTGGTGTGAAATGTGTGATGTGGTGTGAAATGTGTGATGTGGTGTGAAATGTGATATGTGGTGTGAAATGTGTGATGTGGTGTGAAATGTGTGATGTGGTGTGAAATGTGATATGTGGTGTGAAATGTGATATGTGGTGTGAAATGTGATATGTGGTGTGAAATGTGTGATGTGGTGTGAAATGTGAAATGTGGTGTGAAATGTGATATGTGGTGTGAAATGTGATATGTGGTGTGAAATGTGATATGTGATGTGAAATGTGAAATGTGGTGTGAAATGTGTGATGTGGTGTGAAATGTGATATGTGGTGTGAAATGTGATATGTGGTGTGAAATGTGTAATGTGGTGTGAAATGTGTGATGTGGTGTGAAATGTGATATGTGGTGTGAAATGTGTGATGTGGTGTGAAATGTGAAATGTGATGTGAAATGTGAAATGTGGTGTGAAATGTGAAATGTGAAATGTGATGTGGTGTGAAATGTGTGATGTGGTGTGAAATGTGTGATGTGGTGTGAAATGTGAAATGTGATGTGGTGTGAAATGTGTGATGTGGTGTGAAATGTGTGATGTGGTGTGAAATGTGAAATGTGAAATGTGATGTGGTGTGAAATGTGTGATGTGGTGTGAAATGTGTGATGTGGTGTGAAATGTGATATGTGGTGTGAAATGTGTGATGTGGTGTGAAATGTGTGATGTGGTGTGAAATGTGATATGTGGTGTGAAATGTGATATGTGGTGTGAAATGTGATATGTGGTGTGAAATGTGTGATGTGGTGTGAAATGTGAAATGTGATGTGAAATGTGAAATGTGGTGTGAAATGTGAAATGTGATGTGAAATGTGAAATGTGGTGTGAAATGTGAAATGTGATGTGGTGTGAAATGTGTGATGTGGTGTGAAATGTGTGATGTGGTGTGAAATGTGAAATGTGAAATGTGATGTGGTGTGGAATGTGTGATGTGGTGTGAAATGTGAAATGTGGTGTGAAATGTGAAATGTGATGTGAAATGTGAAATGTGGTGTGAAATATGACATGTGATGTGAAATGTGAAATGTGGTGTAGGAAGGTGGATATCTGACTATGGTTACCCCCAAATTTTTGCCTAGTGTCTAGCTGGTTTTTCGACTTAGTTGGCCTGAGATCCTGCTATTCAGGATCTCAGCCTGGCTGTTCTCTCTTTAAAATGGACTCCATGTACCCTAGGTACATACCCAATTGGTTGGATCACCCTGTCAGCCCCTGTACCAGTGTACACTAGGTACCCAGGGCATTGGTGTACCCAAGGCCTGCCAAGGGCTGCAGCATGTATTATGCCACCCCAGGCTTGGCCTAACAATTTGACACAACTGGCTGATCACTCAGCTGGGGTAAGTTGGTGTAATCACCTCTTACTTAGGTGTAGTATACCTATACCTAACCTTAAATGGGACACCTGGTAACCTAAAAGTCACTCCTATGGCAGGCCTTAACAATCCTGAAGGCAGAGTGCTTGGTTCCATGTGAGATGGTGCTCTGGCATGAGCTGAGCCTGTCTGCAGTGGTCGTAACAGCTTCCTTCTACTGTTTCCAGATATCGTCATACCATATACTCTTAAGTGCATTATGAACCTCGCGGTTAAATGCTATCTTTGGTTTGGCTTTATCAAAACATGTCGAGTAAGGTGTCATACGAATTGGAATACTAACCCCTCGCCAATTCTGGCGACGGGGTTAGCATTCCACCCTTCTAGAGGGACACGACATGTACAGTACCTGAAACCCGGGTAAAATCAGACATAGCCTCAGCTCCACAAAATGGATGCTGCCACCACAGACACAAGTCTGCCCTCCTGCTGCTGGGAGTCCTTCCAGCTTGGGAGGTGTGGACAAAGGGTTTCCTGCCAGGGGAGGTGCGTGCACCACCCCAGACAGGATTTTGTGTATTGGTCAGGTAGGGCTTGAAAGAAACCAGACATGCCTGTGGCTCACAAGGAGCCTCGGTGCATATGCCAGTTCAAACCGGTCCTGGGGCACACCAGTCCCGGGCCTGGGGCGAGCTGGACAAAGGATTGGGGGTGTAACCACCCCCCTTCCTGGTCCCACCCATAGGGAGGGACCTAGCAGGTAGTCCGGCCCCTAGAATCCGCTTAAAGGTAGGAGCTGTGTCCTAAGACTTCAGACATCCTGGAATCAACTTAAAACTAAGAAGAAGACGGGAACTTCGACGCTCTGCTGCACAGAGGACTGAAGCCAATCTCCCCTGTGGTCAGGGAGTGACCACCTTGCTAACGCAAGCACCATCCAGCGAATCAACGTCTGCTTTGCCGCCGCCTCCCGCCGGAGCCCGAGCCCAGAGACTGACAAGACCTGGACCTCCAGACCTCTCACCGCCCGATCCACAGTCCCTGCAAAGAGGAGACCCGTGGAGGCACCGAGACACGTGGAGCCAGCCATCTTGAAACGACTACGACAAGCTTACCAGTGCAACAACCGAGGCTCCCTCCAAGTTGTGCTTTGGGTCCTGAGAAGCCCAACCCTCGAGCAGCATCTGCACCAAAGGTGAGCCCTCCAGCATCTCCACGATCTGCGTGGGGCCCTTCTGCATTTTGCCACTCGACGCGCCTAACCGGTTGCTGGCCCGCTGGCTAGTGGCCATCTTGGCGACGAAATCTACGACAAACACCGCTGGTCTGGTTGCTCCAGACTGGCCCTTGCTCCCCTCCAAAGGAGCAGTTCCTCTGACCTTGTTGGTCAGAGCCATCAGCTTATCTCCTTGCCCACAACAATTGCTTTTGCCAAGGCTTGTTTGCTTCGATCAAGTCGCCGACACCGCCGACAGCGAGAGCCTGCATGGGACAGCTCGTGACTCGACTCCTGGACGTCGTCGACCTTCAGGGACCACGTGGCTGCAGAGTCAAGCTACACCTTCCTTCCTGTTTGCACCCGACATCGCCTGGTACCCACCTGGTGCCACGCTGGTCACTGGCTAGTGACTGTGAACACTGTCCCCTCTGCTTACAGGTCTTCAACATCTCCGATCCACTCTTGGATCCACTGCATCTCTTCCCGACCGACCGCCTGCAGCACTTTTGTCTACAGGCCCCACGGAACCGATAGAAGAAACCCGACGCACTTCGAGGCCTATGCACCCGCTTCCTGTGGGTGAGGTAAAGCTGGCACTCCTGTGCCCAAGTGTAGTATTACATCTCTAGTGCCTGTGTTCCAAATCTTAAGTTCCTAGGTCATCCGGAAGATTCCTTTTGCAGTAACTTTGTACTTTTTACGCACCCATTGAAACCTATGGGAGCACGCGTGTGACTATTTGCTCTGCACACGCCACCCGTGGACCTCCTGGTCACTAACTGACGTTAGCTCCTTGTAGGCCCAGCGATTCTAGAGGCCCTAGGCCTTTTCCCTTTTCTGTTCGTGGTACTTATACCACTATTTTAGTATATGGTTTGAGTGGCCACCAGGGCCTATCCATATAAAGTGCAACTTCTGTGTATTCTGTGATAATCTTGTTTGACGATTTGTGCTCCTGTGCTCATAAAGAGACTAGGGGTTACTTTGAGAAATAAATACATATATATTTTGAATATATATCTGTGTGGTGTCCTTTCATTGGTATAAAAGGGGGTTACTATTGGTAAAACAGCTTGCTTAACACGCTTCACGAGTTTAGCCTCAAAGACTGCTTAGCCTACGCTACCACTAGGGCAGCTAGTCCAAAAAGGTTGACTTACAACCACACCATAAGGGTTGCTTGGCATGGTACAAGGTGGTCACTAGAACTAGTGAACAGCATATACCAGGCCAACTTCTCACATTGGTGAGCAGCGGTTGGATTTGAGCTTGCTGTGTTTTACCATTGTAATCTCTTGGTTACCAATTGAAAGATCACATAGGTACCTGTAGGTACATATAAAACAAGATTAGATATACTTAAGTTCTACTGAACTTAGTTGTTGTAGAGCAAAGGGAGTAGCACACCCTGACTACAACTACTAGATAGGTTTAGTAGGTAAACCCAAGTGTAGGTAGATTGCAACACATACACCCACACTTAAGAGCAATGGCTGGGGCAGAGGGGTCCACTGTACCCATCTCTGTTGAGAGTGACCCCCCGAGGGCACCATCCATCTTTGCTACCCTTAATCAGAATGAGCTCAGGCAGTTGGCAACTCTTAGAGGCCTTAAACAGCCCAAGAACCCTACCTCTGCTGTGCTCAGAGCACTCTTGCAAGATGATGAGAATCAAAGAGAGCTCAAGAGAGCTTCCCAGTTAGCCCCCTTAGGGACAGGAACAGGAGGCCCCCCTTCTGAAGATGCCACTGAGGTACCCCTTTCCAATAGCCATCCCTTAGATGAAAACCATACTACAGAGGAGGAAAGTGAGGGGGATACAGACAGTGGTGAGGATGAAGGGAGAACTAGCCCAGTGCCAAGTGTTATACTTGGCCCAGCTAAACCAAGGCTATTGGGGACTGACAGTGGGTTCACCCCACTGGATCTCCCCAGTGGACTTAACACAGGGCTTGGAAGGCAAAGGAATCGCTCAGGTGACTCCAATGCTTCCCATGGCTCTAGAGGCTCTCAAGGTCACTCCAGGAGAAGGATGACCACCCCTCAGAGGAGGGAACATGAGGCCAAGATGCAAGAAGCCCAGCTGAGGATCAGGAAGCAGGAGCTAGAAGTAGCCCTGATGGAAGAAAAACTGAGGAAGGCTAGGCAACCTAGAGAGAGTGGGTCTATACCCACTGGTGGCAGCATTGTCCCTAAGGACAAAGATAGGGTCTTTGATAATAGGAACCTGTCTAAGGTTGTGCCCCCCTACAAAAGTGGGGATGATATCCACAAATGGATAACTGCTCTTGAGAGAGCCTGCAAAGTACAGCAGGTTCCTGAAGACCAGTGGGCAGCAATCCTCTGGCTCTCCTTTGAAGGAAGAGGCAGAGACAGACTCCTCACTGTTAGAGAAGAGGATGTCAGAAATTACAGAGTCCTGAAGAGTGTTCTGGTAGATGGGTTAGGCTTAACCACTGAACAGTACAGGTTAATGTTCAGAGACACCCAGAAGACACAGACTCAGGACTGGTCTGAATATGTTGAATGTGCCACTAAGGCTTTGGAGGGTTGGTTGCTGGGAAGTAAGGTATCTGATTATACAGGATTGTACAATTTGATGATGAGAGAACAGATTTTAAGTAACTGTCAAAACCAGCTCCTCCATCAACACCTGGTAGACTCAGATTTGACCTCTCCCCAAGAATTGGGAAAGAGGGCAGATAAATGGGTCAGGACCAGGATCAGGCCTAAGAATCAGGGTGGTGACCAAAAGAAAGATACCACCAAACCTCAAGAGAAGGGTGGGGATAAAACAAAAGAGAAATCTTCCTCAGGGCCCCAAAACTCCACACAGGGTGGTGGGTCCCAAGCTCCCTCCTCTACCACAGGCAAAAAGCCCTACTGCCATGAGTGTAAAACTCCTGGGCATTGGAAAACTGACAGCAGTTGCCCAAGGGCTACAAACAAAACTGTTCCTCCAATTACTCCTGTCACACCACCTATTACTGTCAGCAGTAATTCCCCAGGTGGTGGGAGTGCCCCCAAAAATTTGGGTGGGTTTACTTGGGGAACACAGGGGGACCCTGGCTTAGCCAATTCCCCTGCAGCAGATACTCTTGTCTGTGATGGTGGCATGGGGTTTGCCAACTTCACTGCCTGTCCCAACACTTTGGGTAGGTACAGACAGGAGCCCTACATCAATGGTACAAAAGCTGAGGCCTACAGAGACACTGGAGCTAGCATCACAATGGTGGCCCATTGGCTAGTTCCCTCTGAGCAGCTTTTGCCTGGTTTCTCCTACCAGGTGACCAACATTGATGGCAAACAGAACAGTCATCCCATGGCAGAGGTATGTCTCAGCTGGGGAGGTGTCACTGGCCCTAAAAGGGTGGCAGTGTCCCCAACCTTGCCTGTAGACTGCTTACTGGGGAATGACTTAGAACTCTCAGCTTGGGCTGGAGTTGAACAAGACACCCATTCTAAAATGGTAGGCCTTTCACAAAAGGGTAGTGGGGTTGTGCCATTCACAACCCCTGTCCAAATAGATTTCCTCCCTGGAAAGGGTGGAAGGGCAGTGGTAGCCACAGCCCAGGCACAGACAGACTTCCCTGTAGAGACTGGCAGAGCTGTGACAGTCACAGCTCAAACACAAACTGAGTGCCCCCCTGAAAAGGTTGGCAAGGCTGTAATGGTCTCAGCCTATACTCAGACTGACATAGGTGTAGTGAAGCCTGAAACTATGGATCACTCCACACAAACAGAGAGTAGTGGGGAGGAAGAAAAATCTCCCTCTCCCCAGACATTAGGAAAAAGTCAGCCTCCTCAGGGAGCTGACCTCACCCCTTGTGAAGGAACTGCCCCAGAGGTAGCCAGGTCTGGCCTGGCAGAGCCTCTGATGTCAGTGGCCCCTTCCAAGGTGGGACCCAGTCTGGTGCAGGTAGCCTGCCTCTCTCTACCCTGCCTCAGTCAGCCCAGGGCTGCAGAGGTCAGGGAGGCCAGTGGACCCCAAGAGGGCCCCTGTCCACAAGAACCCCCCCATCAAAAGAATGAGGATTGCCTGGCTAGTAGCCCTAGTCAGGTGATGGGTAAACACATTCCTGAGGGATCTCCTTTACAGGTAGTTAGGGACCTCCCCCAGAGGGATTCTGTTGGGTACAGGCAAACATGGGACCTTAGGGCCCCAGACCTGACCTGTCCCTCCAGTAAGCCCACAAAAGGGACCCAGCCTCCAGCTTTAGGTAGCCAGAGGCTGACCCTGAGAGCACAGTGCAACTCAGTTAAGGAAAGAAAGGCATCCATGGTGGAGGGGGATTGGAGGAAGCTGAGGCCTCACTTTGAGGACACTCACTTCAGTACTCCATCTCAACACCAGCCTTTTACTTTGCCAAGACACACCAAAGGTAGAGATTCCCTATGGTGGAGACCCTCTGATACCCTTAGGGTGAGGGATTGCTTAGTGGACCATGAGACAGGGGGTAACCATGCCAGTGCTGGTTCCTCCTTATATGGCCACTTGGGCAATATAGGCTTACCTGGTCAAGGTCAGCCTTATCTCCCTTCGTTTGGGGGGGGGTTGTGTAGGAAGGTGGATATCTGACTATGGTTACCCCCAAATTTTTGCCTAGTGTCTAGCTGGTTTTTCGACTTAGTTGGCCTGAGATCCTGCTATTCAGGATCTCAGCCTGGCTGTTCTCTCTTTAAAATTGACTCCATGTACCCTAGGTACATACCTGTAGGAGAGTAGGGTCTGCTATCCTATGGTCACCCCAAATTTTTGCTTTTTGCTTCACTGGTTTTTGACATATTGAGGCTGTGGGCCTGCCAATCAGACCCCCAGCCTGCTGTTCTCTCTACTAAATTAAAACTATGCACCCCAGGTGCATAACCAATTGGAAGTGGATCACCCTGTCAGCCCCTGTACCAGTGTACACTAGGTACCCAGGGCATTGGTGTACCCAAGGCCTGCCAAGGGCTGCAGCATGTATTATGCCACCCCAGGCTTGGCCTAACAATTTGACACAACTGGCTGATCACTCAGCTGGGGTAAGTTGGTGTAATCACCTCTTACTTAGGTGTAGTATACCTATACCTAACCTTAAATGGGACACCTGGTAACCTATAAGTCACTCCTATGGCAGGCCTTAACAATCCTGAAGGCAGAGTGCTTGGTTCCATGTGAGATGGTGCTCTGGCATGAGCTGAGCCTGTCTGCAGTGGTCGGAACAGCTTCCTTCTACTGTTTCCAGATATCGTCATACCATATACTCTTAAGTGCATTATGAACCTCGCGGTTAAATGCTATCTTTGGTTTGGCTTTATCAAAACATGTCGAGTAAGGTGTCATACGAATTGGAATACTAACCCCTCGCCAATTCTGGCGACGGGGTTAGCATTCCACCCTTCTAGAGGGACACGACATGTACAGTACCTGAAACCCGGGTAAAATCAGACATAGCCTCAGCTCCACAAAATGGATGCTGCCACCACAGACACAAGTCTGCCCTCCTGCTGCTGGGAGTCCTTCCAGCTTGGGAGGTGTGGACAAAGGGTTTCCTGCCAGGGGAGGTGCGTGCACCACCCCAGACAGGATTTTGTGTATTGGTCAGGTAGGGCTTGAAAGAAACCAGACATGCCTGTGGCTCACAAGGAGCCTCGGTGCATATGCCAGTTCAAACCGGTCCTGGGGCACACCAGTCCCGGGCCTGGGGCGAGCTGGACAAAGGATTGGGGGTGTAACCACCCCCCTTCCTGGTCCCACCCATAGGGAGGGACCTAGCAGGTAGTCCGGCCCCTAGAATCCGCTTAAAGGTAGGAGCTGTGTCCTAGGACTTCAGACATCCTGGAATCAACTTAAAACTAAGAAGAAGACGGGAACTTCGACGCTCTGCTGCACAGAGGACTGAAGCCAATCTCCCCTGTGGTCAGGGAGTGACCACCTTGCTAACGCAAGCACCATCCAGCGAATCAACGTCTGCTTTGCCGCCGCCTCCCGCCGGAGCCCGAGCCCAGAGACTGACAAGACCTGGACCTCCAGACCTCTCACCGCCCGATCCACAGTCCCTGCAAAGAGGAGACCCGTGGAGGCACCGAGACACGTGGAGCCAGCCATCTTGAAACGACTACGACAAGCTGACCAGTGCAACAACCGAGGCTCCCTCCAAGTTGTGCTTTGGGTCCCGAGAAGCCCAACCCTCGAGCAGCATCTGCACCAAAGGTGAGCCCTCCAGCATCTCCACGATCTGCGTGGGGCCCTTCTGCATTTTGCCACTCGACGCGCCTAACCGGTTGCTGGCCCGCTGGCTAGTGGCCATCTTGGCGACGAAATCTACGACAAACACCGCTGGTCTGGTTGCTCCAGACTGGCCCTTGCTCCCCTCCAAAGGAGCAGTTCCTCTGACCTTGCTGGTCAGAACCATCAGCTTAAACTCCTTGCCTACAACAATTGCTTTGGCCAAGGCTTGTTTGCTTCGATCAAGTCGCCGACACCGCCGACAGCGAGAGCCTGCGTGGGACAGCTCGTGACTCGACTCCTGGACGTCGTCGACCTTCAGGGACCACGTGGCTGCAGAGTCAAGCTACACCTTCCTTCCTGTTTGCACCCGACATCGCCTGGTACCCACCTGGTGCCACGCTGGTCACTGGCTAGTGACTGTGAACACTGTCCCCTCTGCTTACAGGTCTTCAACATCTCCGATCCACTCTTGGATCCACTGCATCTCTTCCCGACCGACCGCCTGCAGCACTTTTGTCTACAGGCCCCACGGAACCGACAGAAGAAACCCGACGCACTTCGAGGCCTATGCACCCGCTTCCTGTGGGTGAGGTAAAGCTGGCACTCCTGTGCCCAAGTGTAGTATTACATCTCTAGTGCCTGTGTTCCAAATCTTAAGTTCCTAGGTCATCCGGAAGATTCCTTTTGCAGTAACTTTGTACTTTTTACGCACCCATTGAAACCTATGGGAGCACGCGTGTGACTATTTGCTCTGCACACGCCACCCGTGGACCTCCTGGTCACTAACTGACGTCAGCTCCTTGTAGGCCCAGCGATTCTAGAGGCCCTAGGCCTTTTCCCTTTCCTGTTCGTGGTACTTATACCACTATTTTAGTATATGGTTAGAGTGGCCACCAGGGCCTATCCATATAAAGTGCAACTTCTGTGTATTCTGTGATAATCTTGTTTGACGATTTGTGCTCCTGTGCTCATAAAGAGACTAGGGGTTACTTTGAGAAATAAATACATATATATTTTGAATATATATCTGTGTGGTGTCCTTTCATTGGTATAAAAGGGGGTTACTA
Organism: Triturus cristatus; assembly: GCF_964204655.1. Taxonomy (NCBI): domain Eukaryota; kingdom Metazoa; phylum Chordata; class Amphibia; order Caudata; family Salamandridae; genus Triturus; species Triturus cristatus. The sequence continues at coordinate 54,246 of NW_028188530.1, forward strand.
TTGGTAAAACAGCTTGCTTAACACGCATCACGAGTTTAGCCTCAAAGACTGCTTAGCCTACGCTACCACTAGGGCAGCTAGTCCGAAAAGGTTGACTTACAACCACACCATAAGGGTTGCTTGGCATGGTACAAGGTGGTCACTAGAACTAGTGAACAGCATATACCAGGCCAACTTCTCACATTGGTGAGCAGCGGTTGGATTTGAGCTTGCTGTGTTTTACCATTGTAATCTCTTGGTTACCAATTGAAAGATCACATAGGTACCTGTAGGTACATATAAAACAAGATTAGATATACTTAAGTTCTACTGAACTTAGTTGTTGTAGAGCAAAGGGAGTAGCACACCCTGACTACAACTACTAGATAGGTTTAGTAGGTAAACCCAAGTGTAGGTAGATTGCAACACATACACCCACACTTAAGAGCAATGGCTGGGGCAGAGGGGTCCACTGTACCCATCTCTGTTGAGAGTGACCCCCCGAGGGCACCATCCATCTTTGCTACCCTTAATCAGAATGAGCTCAGGCAGTTGGCAACTCTTAGAGGCCTTAAACAGCCCAAGAACCCTACCTCTGCTGTGCTCAGAGCACTCTTGCAAGATGATGAGAATCAAAGAGAGCTCAAGAGAGCTTCCCAGTTAGCCCCCTTAGGGACAGGAACAGGAGGCCCCCCTTCTGAAGATGCCACTGAGGTACCCCTTTCCAATAGCCATCCCTTAGATGAAAACCATACTACAGAGGAGGAAAGTGAGGGGGATACAGACAGTGGTGAGGATGAAGGGAGAACTAGCCCAGTGCCAAGTGTTATACTTGGCCCAGCTAAACCAAGGCTATTGGGGACTGACAGTGGGTTCACCCCACTGGATCTCCCCAGTGGACTTAACACAGGGCTTGGGAGGCAAAGGAATCGCTCAGGTGACTCCAATGCTTCTCATGGCTCTAGAGGCTCTCAAGGTCACTCCAGGAAAAGGATGACCACCCCTCAGAGGAGGGAACATGAGGCCAGAATGCAGGAAGCCCAGCTGAGGATCAGGAAGCAGGAGCTAGAAGTAGCCCTGATGGAAGAAAAACTGAACAAGGCTAGGCAACCTAGAGAGAGTGGGTCTATACCCACTGGTGGCAGCATTGTCCCTAAGGACAAAGATAGGGTCTTTGATAATAGGAACCTGTCTAAGGTTGTGCCCCCCTACAAAAGTGGGGATGACATCCACAAGTGGATAACTGCTCTTGAGAGAGCCTGCAAAGTACAGCAGGTTCCTGAAGACCAGTGGGCAGCAATCCTCTGGCTCTCCTTTGAGGGAAGAGGCAGAGACAGACTCCTCACTGTTAGAGAAGAGGATGTCAGAAACTACAGAGTCCTGAAGAGTGTTCTAGTTGATGGGTTAGGCTTAACCACTGAGCAGTACAGGTTAATGTTCAGAGACACCCAAAAGACACAGACTCAGGACTGGTCTGAATACATTGAATGTGCCACTAAGGCTTTGGAGGGTTGGTTGCTGGGAAGTAAGGTATCTGATTTTACAGGATTGTATAATTTGATTGTTAGACCTGGCACCATTGGCGTGGGTCACCCTTCCATTTTTGTCTGTGCCTCAATGTGTTTTTGTGTTGGTGTTAGCTGCTCAGGGCACTGTGCCACTGCCATCCAGTGCCACAGTGCAAGTGCTCCCTATGGTAAAATGTATTATGTGAATTGACTTCCACGTTTGGTTTATTTGGTTTACTATCAGTCCCTAGTAGAGTGCACCAGGGGTGCCGAGGGCTTGTATATCCAAATGCTGCGAGTGGGCTTGCAGCACGGGTTGTGCCACCCACCGAAGCAGCGGGGTAAAATGTGTCTAGGGTCTGCCACTGCAGAACCTGCGCGCGGTCTGGTACCGTCGCGCTGACTGAGCAAGTGTCCCCACTTACCAGTCTCTAAACCTTCCCGTAACTACATGTTAGTCACCCCTCTGGTAGGCCTAAGCGCAGGGTGCATTGTAGGCATAAGGTAGGACATGCCCTGATGTGTGTGGCATGTCTTAGTAGTGAATTACAGCCATTTTCGTTTTTCACTATTGAAGGCTACCTGCTCTCCATAGGCCAGAATGGGCTGCTGGGATCACTACACGCTGTGACCCCAGTGGACTCAGAGAGCATGGTAGAAGGTCATGTTTAGTATGCCTGAACTCGGGGTAATAAGGTACATCTTTTAGTAAAGGTTATTTTAATATCCCGGGTTTGCAAATGCTACTTTTAGAAAGTTAGCCTTTGCGTGCCTAACCATCTCAGTCCGCCTCTGCTGTGTGTGTGTGTTCTGCCTAGCAACAGTACAGGAGCAGGGCTGGGGGATTCCAGGAGACAGGTTGGCTGCCAGGTGGTGGGTAGAGAGATTACCCCAGGATGGGTGGGAGGAGTGCACCCTGACTCTTGAATAGACCTGTGCTCGGCCACCACAAAGCCGGCGCCGCCCCCTGTGGAGCGGCTGATGTCTCTGCCCTGCTGCTGAAAGGAACAAGCTGAGTCACCACAACAGAGTGCTCCAAAACTGGACTGAGCCAGGCCCAGGCCCCCTGGCGCTAAAGAACAAAAGAATCCCTGTATAAAAGTAGGAGCCTGGCTCCTAAGAAATCAGATCCAGATTGAACCACGAAGGAACTCTGCCTGACCAGAAGGACCTGGAAGAAGCTGAAGGAGGAGTAACTTTCCCTGACCTGAGGGACTGGCCTGCAGTAGGTGCCTTGCTGAGGAAGGAGAGGAAAAAGACTGAAAGAGACTTTTGCACTTTGTTCTTCAACTATCTCCAAGGGCTTGGAAGAAGAGCTTGCCCCCTGAACTGAACCCCAGGACCAGTGGGTTCACCGTGTCTCCGCTCGTCTGAGAATTCGAGCCGTGTGCTTTCTCCCGCCGGAGTGCCCTGCGCACCTTCGCATCCCTCCTAGGGCCGTGACACCCAGAAGCCTGGCCGCCTCCACTCGCCGAGAGCCCCGCTCTACCTGAGTCGCTCTGGACCCACGAGTCTGGCCGTCCCGCTTCCCTGTCACCTGCCTGCTACTGGAGCGCGCTTGGTGCCCTTTCGCCCTCCCGCCGGATTTCTAGTGGGGAAGTGAAATCCAGCCTCGGACGGCCGCCCGTACGTCGTAACGTATCCGGCCGCCCCGCTTCACCTCCCAGCCTGAGTCTGACCGTGCCGCCCTCCGCAGTGACCTCCCGCACAGTCCGTGTCGGAGGCCCTGGGCCGCACCTGTCTACCGAGAGCCGCCCGCTGAATTCCTGATCCGGAAGACCCACGAGGTGCAGAACCTGCATCTCTCCTGAAGACTCGACCAAGCACATCGCACGTTCCCAGGTACAGTGAACTCTCTATCGGACTCGGGGTCCGCAACGTTCTGATTTCCCCGTATCACTGTACCCTGGGTGCCCTGCGCATCATCGTGACTGGACCGACTCAACCGAGCCCTGTGAAGCGCTCGTGATCGAATAAGTTACCAAAGACAAGAACAGTGCCTAATTATCATCTTGTGGCTTCCATTTCGCAACCGTTATTGATGGTCTTGTACATGCCTGCGTAACAAAGAATCTTTTATATAAAGCATCCGTATTTTTGATACAACTTACGCCTGGTGTCCGTTTGTGGGGGATCATTGTGGTTTACTGTGGGTGATCATAAATGCTTAACTGACTAGCGCCCTGAAGTTTAGCCCTGACTGCTCGCGCCACACTACCTATAGGGTGAGCAGGGGTTGTTCTGAAGGGGTAATTCCCTCGCCCTGAATAGAAGAAGGGACCGCTGCTTGTCACAAGTACCTACCTGTGCCAACCAGAGGTTCCCCATTCTAACATTGGTGGCAGCGGTGGGATTTCGAATTTGCATTTATGATTTACCTACAGTGAATTATTGATCACCACGTAGAGCAGACCTATAACGCAGCCACAGATTGATTGACAGTTGTTGCTAAAGAAGAATCTCCACCTTAAGGAACCATGCCTAGCTCAGTCAATGGAGGCGGAGCGTCCTCTGTATTCTCTGGAGTGGATGACATCGATTGGGAGCCCGAGGCACTGATGAAGTGCACCAATGATGTCCTGAAAGGATATCTCTCCAAGTACAGAATCAAGCAGAGTGGACTTGGCAACAAGGATCAGTATGTAAAAGCGCTGAGAGCCTGGTACGAATCAAAGTTCCCAGAGAATGCACCGGAGGGGATACCCCCAGAAGGTGTTTTTGAGCCTAGCAGGGGCCTGTCGCCCGAGGAGATGGCCGACAGGAGTGCTGCCCGAGCACACGAGGTGGAGATGGCAAAGCTGCGAATGGAGATGGAAAGGCAAAAACTGGCCATGGAGCATGAGGTAAAAATGAGGGAGTTGGATCTCAAGGCCAGGAGTTTAGACAACTCACCCTCTGGTGGCAGCAATTCAACAGAGTCAAGGGTGCACATTCCTAAAGATGTAGTCAAAGAATATTATAAGCAGGATGATATTGGGCAGTGGTTTAGGGCCTATGAAGTAGCCATGTCCTCCCACCGGGTCCCTGAGAAGGATTGGGGAGCGGGGTTGTGGGGAAGGTTCCTAAGTGAGGGGCGGGACACACTGCTAGACCTCCCCTCTGATGTCCACACATCCTATCCACACATGAAGGAGGCTCTTATGACAAGGTATGGGTTAACTCCTGAACTGTACAGACAGAGATTTAGGGATTGCACCAAGAAACCTGGTACCACTTATGTAGAATATGTGACCTTTTTTTGCAGAGCGCTGGATGGTTGGGTGAAGGGTAGCAAAGTGTATGATTACCAAGGGCTGTTTGATTTAATTGCATGGGAGCACTTGTCGGATAATTGTTTTCCTGAGCTACGCCAACACCTGATCGATAGCAAGCTGTCCAACCCGAGGAAGCTTGCTGAGGAGGCGGACCGCTGGATCAGCACCAGGGTCCACCAGGGTCCCGTAGGAGGCCCCGCCAAGGGTGTTCAGGGTCCCCAGCAGAAGAGTGGGGGGGACAAGGGTAAACAGAGGGAGTTCTACAGAGGGCCCCAAAGTAAATCCCAAGGGAACCAAGGGAAAGGTTCTCAGCCACCCCCACCCCCGAAGCAGACCGGGGCCCCGACAGGTAACCCTGTTCAAAGAGGGCCCCTCCGATGTTACAAGTGTAACAACCTGGGGCACATTTCCGTGGATCCCAAGTGCCCCCTATATGGTAAACCAGCACCCTCTGGTGCTCCACCCCCCAAGCAGGTGAATAGTGTAGCCTTGGGGAGGGAGATAGATGCCCAAGGGGCGGGGGATCCCGTACAGATGACCCTAGTCTCATTAGGAGACAGTGAGATGGTCGCTGAGGCCCAGCTGCCCCCCAATACTCAAAAGTATGGGCAGTGGGTGACCATAAATGGCAAAAGGGTGGGGGCTCTTAGAGATACAGGAGCCAGTGTGACTGCTGTCAAGCAACACCTGGTGTCTCAAGAGCAGGTTGTCCCGCACGCATTCTGCCGTGTTGTCAACGCCGACAACACAGAGAGTCAGTGTCCAATGGCTCAGGTTCCCTTTGAGTGGGGGGGGGTCTCTGGTACTCTGCAAGTGGCTGTGAGAGAGGCCATGCCTGTTGATTGTCTCCTTGGTAACGATTTGGAGAGCTCCCCTTGGGAAAAGGTGGAGAAGACAACTCACCTGCGGATGGTGGGCTTGCCTGATTGGGCGTGTGTGACCACCCGGTCGATGGCAGCCGGTAGGGGGGTTGAAGGAACCCTGGAGCCTGAGGGAGAGGCCCAGGAACCGGCCTTAGAGAGAGGGCAAGGGAGGCACGGGAATCCGGCTCCTGACGTTCCCACGGCCCAGGAGGAAGCAGACCTTGAGGGGGATGCCCTGGAGCCTACCGGGGAACAGATAGCCGAACTGGGGGACCTGCCTGAGCTGACCCATTGGCAGCAAGAAGGAGGCCCCACCAGGGAGGAATTCTGCAGGGAGCAGAAAGAGTGCCCCTCTCTAGAGGGTATGCGGCAGCAGGCTGCAGCCCAGGCCAATGGTGATCAGTCCGGAACTCACTTGATCTACTGGGAGAACGACCTCCTATACTCCGAGCCTAAGGTTGCTGAACCTGGGTCAGCCCGTGCGCTGGTGGTACCCCAGAGGTTCAGAGCCTTCCTACTGGGGCTGGCTCACGACGTACCGTTAGCAGGACATTTGGGGCAGGACAAGACCTTTGAAAGGCTTGTCACCCACTTTTATTGGCCCCAAATGCGCAGGAGTTCTGACACTCACTGCAGGACATGCCAGACTTGCCAGGCAAGTGGCAAGAGTGGAAGGAAGCTGAGAGCTCCACTCCAACCTTTCCCTGTGGTCAGTACCCCATTCCAGCGGGTGGGGATTGACATTGTGGGGCCACTGGACCCCAAGACAGCCATGGGCAACAGGTTTATCCTGGTCTTGGTGGACCATGCCACCCGGTACCCTGAAGCCATCCCTCTGAGGACAGTGACGGCCCCCGTGGTGGGACGGGCACTGATGGGAATTTTCTCACGAGTAGGATTCCCTCTAGAGGTGGTGTCTGACAGGGGGACCAACTTCATATCGAAATATATGAAGTCCCTTTGGCAAGAGTGTGGTGTAACCTACAAGTTCACCACACCTTACCATCCCCAAGGAAACGGGTTGGTTGAGCGCTTCAACCGAACCCTGAAGGGCATGATTATGGGTCTCGAGGAACCCATGAGGCGTAAGTGGGACGTCCTCTTACCATGCCTTCTCTTTGCGTACCGCGAGGTGCCACAAAAGTCTCTAGGGTTCAGTCCCTTTGAGCTTTTGTATGGCCACCCAGTACGAGGACCTCTTAGTCTGGTCAAGGAAGGCTGGGAGCAATCTCCCAGGAAACCTCCCCAGAATGTATACAGTTACATGCTGGCTTTCCGGAACCAGACTAGGCGTTTCAGGCAACTTGCTGAGGCAAACCTGGAAGCCAGCCAGGAGGAAATGAAGCGGTGGTACGACCAGAATGCCACTCTGGTTGAGCTTCAACCTGGCCAAAAAGTGTGGGTCCTGGCCCCTGTGGAGCCTTGTGCACTCCAAGACAAGTGGACAGGACCCTTTGAGATTGTGGAGCGCAAGAGTTCTGTCACCTACTTGGTGAACTTGCGGTCTCCGAGGAACCCCTTAAGGGTCCTACATGTCAATCGACTGAAGCCCCACTTGGAGAGGTCCGAAGTGGGCATGCTCTTGGCCACTGATGACGGGATGGAAGAGGAGTCCGAGCCTCTTCCTGACCTCTTGGTAGCCTCCGAGCGAGACGGGTCAGTGGATGGAGTTAACCTCTCACCCACCCTGACCCCTGAGCAACAGGGTGACTGTCGCCAGCTGCTGGGGCAGTTCCCTGACCTGTTCTCCCTGGTTCCTGGTATCACAAATTGGTGCGTCCATGATGTGGATACGGGAGACAGCTTACCTGTGAAGCACAAGGCCTACCGGGTAACTGACAGGGTCAGGGCCTGCATCAAAGAGGAGGTCTCGAAGATGCTTGCCCTAGGGGTGGTTGAGTCCTCCAGCAGTCCTTGGGCCAGCCCAGTGGTCTTGGTCCCAAAGGCTGCAGCGCCGGGTGCCACGCCCGAACTCCGGTTCTGTGTGGACTACCGAGGACTCAACTCAGTCACGAAGACTGACGCGCACCCCATCCCCAGAGCTGATGAGCTCATCGATCGGTTAGGGGCTGCACGGTACCTCAGCACGTTTGACTTAACGTCTGGGTACTGGCAGATCGCCTTAACTGATGGGGCCAAAGAGAGGTCCGCATTCTCTACACCAGATGGGCATTACCAGTTCCGGGTGATGCCCTTTGGGATGAAGAATGCCCCTGCCACCTTCCAGAGGTTGGTCAACCAGGTGTTGGCTGGGCTGACCGAGTTCAGCGCCGCCTACCTGGATGACATCGCAGTGTTCAGCGGCACATGGGAAGAACACCTGCAACATCTCTGGGAAGTGTTGATGGCGCTGCGCAAGGCAGGCCTCACGATCAAGGCAAGCAAGTGTCAGATCGGGCAGGGTTCAGTGGTGTATTTGGGACACCAAGTGGGGAGCGGCCAGGTGGCGCCCCTCCGACCCAAAGTTGAAACCATCCTGGCTTGGGAGCCCCCACAGACCCAGACGGAGGTGAGGGCCTTTTTAGGACTCACCGGGTACTACAGGAGGTTTGTCAAGGGGTATGGCAGCATCGTTGCCCCCTTGACAGAGCTGACTTCGAAGAAGCAGCCCAGAAAAGTGATATGGACTGACACCTGTCAGAAAGCCTTCGACACCCTGAAAACTGCCATGTGCACGGCGCCCGTGCTCTTGGCTCCTGACTTCTCCAAAGAGTTCCTGGTGCAGACGGATGCATCAGAGCATGGTGTAGGGGCTGTTCTCTCACAGATCACTGAGGAGGGCTTTGACCAACCCGTAGCCTTTATTAGCAGGAGGCTACTTCCCCGGGAACAAAGGTGGAGTGCGATAGAACGAGAAGCATTTGCTGTGGTCTGGGCGCTGAAGAAGCTAAGACCCTACTTGTTTGGGTCTCACTTCCGGGTTCAGACCGACCACAGGCCCCTCAGATGGTTGATGCAAATGAGGGGTGAGAACCCAAAACTGTTGAGGTGGTCCATCTCCCTACAGGGTATGGACTTTACGGTGGAGCATCGCCCTGGCACAGATCACGCCAATGCTGACGGTCTGTCCAGGTTTTTCCGCCTTAGTGATGCAGAACTCCCTGGGGTAGGGTAGTTCTCCCCACTTTTCAGCTGGAGGGGACACGTGTTAGACCTGGCACCATTGGCGTGGGTCACCCTTCCATTTTTGTCTGTGCCTCAATGTGTTTTTGTGTTGGTGTTAGCTGCTCAGGGCACTGTGCCACTGCCATCCAGTGCCACAGTGCAAGTGCTCCCTATGGTAAAATGTATTATGTGAATTGACTTCCACGTTTGGTTTATTTGGTTTACTATCAGTCCCTAGTAGAGTGCACCAGGGGTGCCGAGGGCTTGTATATCCAAATGCTGCGAGTGGGCTTGCAGCACGGGTTGTGCCACCCACCGAAGCAGCGGGGTAAAATGTGTCTAGGGTCTGCCACTGCAGAACCTGCGCGCGGTCTGGTACCGTCGCGCTGACTGAGCAAGTGTCCCCACTTACCAGTCTCTAAACCTTCCCGTAACTACATGTTAGTCACCCCTCTGGTAGGCCTAAGCGCAGGGTGCATTGTAGGCATAAGGTAGGACATGCCCTGATGTGTGTGGCATGTCTTAGTAGTGAATTACAGCCATTTTCGTTTTTCACTATTGAAGGCTACCTGCTCTCCATAGGCCAGAATGGGCTGCTGGGATCACTACACGCTGTGACCCCAGTGGACTCAGAGAGCATGGTAGAAGGTCATGTTTAGTATGCCTGAACTCGGGGTAATAAGGTACATCTTTTAGTAAAGGTTATTTTAATATCCCGGGTTTGCAAATGCTACTTTTAGAAAGTTAGCCTTTGCGTGCCTAACCATCTCAGTCCGCCTCTGCTGTGTGTGTGTGTTCTGCCTAGCAACAGTACAGGAGCAGGGCTGGGGGATTCCAGGAGACAGGTTGGCTGCCAGGTGGTGGGTAGAGAGATTACCCCAGGATGGGTGGGAGGAGTGCACCCTGACTCTTGAATAGACCTGTGCTCGGCCACCACAAAGCCGGCGCCGCCCCCTGTGGAGCGGCTGATGTCTCTGCCCTGCTGCTGAAAGGAACAAGCTGAGTCACCACAACAGAGTGCTCCAAAACTGGACTGAGCCAGGCCCAGGCCCCCTGGCGCTAAAGAACAAAAGAATCCCTGTATAAAAGTAGGAGCCTGGCTCCTAAGAAATCAGATCCAGATTGAACCACGAAGGAACTCTGCCTGACCAGAAGGACCTGGAAGAAGCTGAAGGAGGAGTAACTTTCCCTGACCTGAGGGACTGGCCTGCAGTAGGTGCCTTGCTGAGGAAGGAGAGGAAAAAGACTGAAAGAGACTTTTGCACTTTGTTCTTCAACTATCTCCAAGGGCTTGGAAGAAGAGCTTGCCCCCTGAACTGAACCCCAGGACCAGTGGGTTCACCGTGTCTCCGCTCGTCTGAGAATTCGAGCCGTGTGCTTTCTCCCGCCGGAGTGCCCTGCGCACCTTCGCATCCCTCCTAGGGCCGTGACACCCAGAAGCCTGGCCGCCTCCACTCGCCGAGAGCCCCGCTCTACCTGAGTCGCTCTGGACCCACGAGTCTGGCCGTCCCGCTTCCCTGTCACCTGCCTGCTACTGGAGCGCGCTTGGTGCCCTTTCGCCCTCCCGCCAGATTTCTAGTGGGGAAGTGAAATCCAGCCTCGGACGGCCGCCCGTACGTCGTAACGTATCCGGCCGCCCCGCTTCACCTCCCAGCCTGAGTCTGACCGTGCCGCCCTCCGCAGTGACCTCCCGCACAGTCCGTGTCGGAGGCCCTGGGCCGCACCTGTCTACCGAGAGCCGCCCGCTGAATTCCTGATCCGGAAGACCCACGAGGTGCAGAACCTGCATCTCTCCTGAAGACTCGACCAAGCACATCGCACGTTCCCAGGTACAGTGAACTCTCTATCGGACTCGGGGTCCGCAACGTTCTGATTTCCCCGTATCACTGTACCCTGGGTGCCCTGCGCATCATCGTGACTGGACCGACTCAACCGAGCCCTGTGAAGCGCTCGTGATCGAATAAGTTACCAAAGACAAGAACAGTGCCTAATTATCATCTTGTGGCTTCCATTTCGCAACCGTTATTGATGGTCTTGTACATGCCTGCGTAACAAAGAATCTTTTATATAAAGCATCCGTATTTTTGATACAACTTACGCCTGGTGTCCGTTTGTGGGGGATCATTGTGGTTTACTGTGGGTGATCATAAATGCTTAACTGACTAGCGCCCTGAAGTTTAGCCCTGACTGCTCGCGCCACACTACCTATAGGGTGAGCAGGGGTTGTTCTGAAGGGGTAATTCCCTCGCCCTGAATAGAAGAAGGGACCGCTGCTTGTCACAAGTACCTACCTGTGCCAACCAGAGGTTCCCCATTCTAACATTGATGATGAGAGAACAGATTTTAAATAACTGTCAAAACCAGCAACTGCATCAACACTTGGTTGACTCTGATCTGACCTCTCCCCAAGAATTGGGAAAGAAGGCAGACAAATGGGTCAGAACCAGGGTTAAGCAAAAGAACCAGAACCAGGGCCAAGGGGGTGATCAGAAGAAAACAGACCAAAAGGGTGGAGATCAGAAATCTAAAGACCAGAAGTCTTCAACAGGGCCCCAAACTACTGCTAAGGAGGGTGGGTCCCAACAACAGTCCAAAAAGAAGAAAGAAGGTCAAAAGAAACCCTGGTGCAATCATTGTAAAAATACAACTCACTGGACTAGTGATTGCAAAAAGGGTGGAGCCCCCAACACTGTTGCCCCTAAGGCACCTGCTCCCAGTACTACTGTTAGCAGTGTTGGTCCCCAGACAAAGGGTGTAGTGGGAATCACTATGGGAACTGAAGGAGATTCTGACTTAGACAGAACCCTGACACAGGCAGTCTTGATCTGTGATGGGGACATTGATTTGTCCCTGACTGTGAGCCCCAGTAACCTGGGCAAGTACAGACAGACTCCTTTAATTAATGACAAAGTGGCTCAAGCCTACAGGGACACATGTGCCAGTGTCACTATGGTGACACCAGGCTTTGTGGACCCTGGACAGTACATACCAGGTGAGAACTACCTGGTGACCAATGCCAGCAATGCCACTACTTCACATAGTGTGGCAGTTGTTAACTTCTCATGGGGAGGGGTAACTGGCCTCAAAAGGGTTGTGGTTAGTGCAGACCTCCCAGTAGAATGTTTGTTGGGCAATGTGTAGGAAGGTGGATATCTGACTATGGTTACCCCCAAATTTTTGCCTAGTGTCTAGCTGGTTTTTCGACTTAGTTGGCCTGAGATCCTGCCATTCAGGACCTCAGCCCATCTGCTCTCTCTTTAAAATGGACTCCATGTACCCTAGGTACATACCCAATTGGTTGGATCACCCTGTCAGCCCCTGTACCAGTGTACACTAGGTACCCAGGGCATTGGTGTACCCAAGGCCTGCCAAGGGCTGAAGCATGTATTATGCCACCCCAGGCTTGGCCTAACAATTTGACACAACTGGCTGATCACTCAGCTGGGGTAAGTTGGTGTAATCACCTCTTACTTAGGTGTAGTATACCTATACCTAACCTTAAATGGGACACCTGGTAACCTATAAGTCACTCCTATGGCAGGCCTTAACAATCCTGAAGGCAGAGTGCTTGGTTCCATGTGAGATGGTGCTCTGGCATGAGCTGAGCCTGTCTGCAGTGGTCGGAACAACTTCCTTCTACTGTTTCCAGATATCGTCATACCATATACTCTTAAGTGCATTATGAACCTCGCGGTTAAATGCTATCTTTGGTTTGGCTTTATCAAAACATGTCGAGTAAGGTGTCATACGAATTGGAATACTAACCCCTCGCCAATTCTGGCGACGGGGTTAGCATTCCACCCTTCTAGAGGGACACGACATGTACAGTACCTGAAACCCGGGTAAAATCAGACATAGCCTCAGCTCCACAAAATGGATGCTGCCACCACAGACACAAGTCTGCCCTCCTGCTGCTGGGAGTCCTTCCAGCTTGGGAGGTGTGGACAAAGGGTTTCCTGCCAGGGGAGGTGCATGCACCACCCCAGACAGGATTTTGTGTATTGGTCAGGTAGGGCTTGAAAGAAACCAGACATGCCTGTGGCTCACAAGGAGCCTCGGTGCATATGCCAGTTCAAACCGGTCCTGGGGCACACCAGTCCCGGGCCTGGGGCGAGCTGGACAAAGGATTGGGGGTGTAACCACCCCCCTTCCTGGTCCCACCCATAGGGAGGGACCTAGCAGGTAGTCCGGCCCCTAGAATCCGAATAAAGGTAGGAGCTGTGTCCTAAGACTTCAGACATCCTGGAATCAACTTGAAACTAAGAAGAAGACGGGAACTTCGACATTCTGCTGCACAGAAGACTGAAGAAAATCTCCCCTGTGGTCAGGGAGTGACCACCTTGCTAACGCAAGCACCATCCAGCGAATCAACGTCTGCTTTGCCGCCGCCTCCCGCCGGAGCCCGAGCCCAGAGACTGACAAGACCTGGACCTCCAGACCTCTCACCGCCCGATCCACAGTCCCTGAAAAGAGGAGACCCGTGGAGGCACCGAGACACGTGGAGCCAGCCATCTTGGAACGACTACGACAAGCTGACCAGTGCAACAACCGAGGCTCCCTCCAAGTTGTGCTTTGGGTCCTGAGAAGCCCAACCCTCGAGCAGCATCTGCACCAAAGGTGAGCCCTCCAGCATCTCCACGATCTGCGTGGGGCCCTTCTGCATTTTGCCACTCGACGCGCCTAACCGGTTGCTGGCCCGCTGGCTAGTGGCCATCTTGGCGACGAAATCTACGACAAACACCGCTGGTCTGGTTGCTCCAGACTGGCCCTTGCTCCCCTCCAAAGGAGCAATCCCTCTGACCTTGCTGGTCAGAACCAACAGCTGATTTCCGAATCCTCCTGCAATTGCTTTTGCCAAGGCTTGTTTGCTTCGATCAAGTCGCCGACACCGCCGACAGTGAGAGCCTGCGTGGGACAGCTCGTGAGCCGACTCCTGGACGTCGTCGACCTTCAGGGACCACGTGGCTGCGGAGACAAGCTACCCCTCATCACCTGTTTGCACCCGACATCGCCTGGTACCCACCTGGTGCCACGCTGGTCACTGGCTAGTGACTGTGAACACTGTCCCCTCTGCTTACAGGTCTTCAACATCTCCGATCCACCCTTGGATCCACTGCATCTCTTCCCGACCGACCGCCTGCAGCACTTTTGTCTACAGGCCCCACGGAACAGATAGAAGAAACCCGACGCACTTCGAGGCCTATGCACCCGCTTCCTGTGGGTGAGGTAAAGCTGGCACACCTGTGCCCAAGTGTAGTAATACATCTCTAGTGCCTGTGTTCCAAATCTTAAGTTCCTAGGTCATCCGGAAGATTCCTTTTGCAGTAACTTTGTACTTTTTACGCACCCATTGAAACCTATGGGAGCCCGCGTGTGACTATTTGCTCTGCACACGCCGCCCGTGGACCTCCTGGTCACTAACTGACGTTAGCTCCTTGTAGGCCCAGCGATTCTAGAGGCCCTAGGCCTTTTCCCTTTTCTGTTCGTGGTACTTATACCACTATTTTAGTATATGGTTCGAGTGGCCACCAGGGCCTATCCATATAAAGTGCAACTTCTGTGTATTCTGTGATAATCTTGTTTGACGATTTGTGCTCCTGTGCTCATAAAGAGACTAGGGGTTACTTTGAGAAATAAATACATATATATTTTGAATATATATCTGTGTGGTGTCCTTTCATTGGTATAAAAGGGGGTTACTATTGGTAAAACAGCTTGCTTAACACGCATCACGAGTTTAGCCTCAAAGACTGCTTAGCCTACGCTACCACTAGGGCAGCTAGTCCAAAAAGGTTGACTTACAACCACACCATAAGGGTTGCTTGGCATGGTACAAGGTGGTCACTAGAACTAGTGAACAGCATATACCAGGCCAACTTCTCACATTGGTGAGCAGCGGTGGGATTTGAGCTTGCTGTGTTTTACCATTGTAATCTCTTGGTTACCAATTGAAAGATCACATAGGTACCTGTAGGTACATATAAAACAAGATTAGATATACTTAAGTTCTACTGAACTTAGTTGTTGTAGAGCAAAGGGAGTAGCACACCCTGACTACAACTACTAGATAGGTTTAGTAGGTAAACCCAAGTGTAGGTAGATTGCAACACATCCACCCACACTTAAGAGCAATGGCCGGGGCAGAGGGGTCCACTGTACCCATCTCTGTTGAGAGTGACCCCCAGAGGGCACCATCCAGCTTTGCTACCCTTAATCAGAATGAGCTCAGGCATTTGGCAACTCTTAGAGGCCTTAAACAGCCCAAGAACCCAAACTCTGCTGAGCTCAGAGAGCTCTTACAGAATGATGAGAATCAGAGAGCACTCAAGAAAGCTTCCCAGTTAGCCCCCTTAGGGACAGGAACAGGAGGCCCCCCTTCTAAAGATGCCACTGAAGTACCCCTTCCCAATAGTCACCCCTTAGATGGGATGCCTACCACAGAGGATGAGAGTGAAAAGGATACTGACAGTAGTGAGGATGAAGGGAGAACTAGCCCAGTGCCAAGTATTATACTTGGCCCAGCTAAACCAAGGCTATTGGGGACTGACAGTGGGTTCAACCCACTGGATCTCCCCAGTGGACTTAACACAGGGCTTGGAAGGCAAAGGAATCGCTCAGGTGACTCCAATGCTTCCCATGGCTCTAGAGGCTCTCAAGGTCACTCCAGGAAAAGGATGACCACCCCTCAGAGGAGGGAACATGAGGCCAGAATGCAGGAAGCCCAGCTGAGGATCAGGAAGCAGGAGCTAGAAGTAGCCCTGATGGAAGAAAAACTGAGCAAGGCTAGGCAGCATAGAGAGAGTGGGTCTATACCCACTGGTGGCAGCAATGTCCCTAGGGACAAAGATAGGGTCTTTGACAATAGGAACCTGTCCAAGATTGTGCCCCCCTACAAAAGTGGGGATGACATCCACAAATGGATGACTGCTCTTGAGAGAGCCTGCAAAGTGCAGCAGGTTCCTGAAGACCAGTGGGCAGCAATCTTATGGCTCTCCTTTGAGGGGAGAGGCAGAGATAGACTCCTCACTGTTAGAGAAGAGGATGTCAGAAATTACAGAGTCCTGAAGAGTGTCCTAGTTGATGGGTTAGGCTTAACCACTGAACAGTACAGGTTAATGTTCAGAGACACCCAGAAGACACAGACTCAGGACTGGTCTGAATATGTGGAATGTGCCACTAAGGCTTTGGAGGGTTGGTTGCTGGGAAGTAAGGTGTCTGATTATACAGGATTGTACAATTTGATGATGAGAGAGCAGATTTTAAGTAATTGTCAAAACCAGCTTCTCCATCAACACCTGGTAGACTCAGATTTGACCTCTCCCCAAGAATTGGGAAAGAGGGCAGATAAATGGGTCAGGACCAGGATCAGGCCTAAAAACCAGGGTGGTGACCAAAAGAAAGATACCACCAAGCCTCAAGAGAAGGGTGGGGATAAAGAAAAAGAGAAACCTTCCTCAGGGCCCCAAAACTCCACACAGGGTGGTGGGTCCCAAGCTCCCTCCTCTACCACAGCCAAAAAGCCCTACTGCCATGAGTGTAAAACTCCTGGGCATTGGAAAACTGACAGCGGTTGCCCAAGGGCTAAAAACAAAACTGTTCCTCCAATTACTCCTGTCACACCACCTATTACTGTCAGCAGTAATCCCCCAGGTGGTGGGAGTGCCCCCAGAAATCTGGGTGGGTTTACTTGGGGAACACAGGGGGACCCTGGCTTAGCCAATTCCCCTGCAGCAGATACTCTTGTCTGTGATGGTGGCATGGGGTTTGCCAACTTCACTGCCTGTCCCAACACTTTGGGTAGGTACAGACAGGAGCCCTACATCAATGGTACAAAAGCTGAGGCCTACAGAGACACTGGAGCTAGCATCACAATGGTGGCCCATTGGCTAGTTCCCTCTGAGCAGCTTTTGCCTGGTTTCTCCTACCAGGTGACCAACATTGATGGCAAACAGAACAGTCATCCCATGGCAGAGGTATGTCTCAGCTGGGGAGGTGTCACTGGCCCTAAAAGGGTGGCAGTGTCCCCAACCTTGCCTGTAGACTGCTTACTGGGGAATGACTTAGAACTCTCAGCTTGGGCTGGAGTTGAACAAGACACCCATTCTAAAATGGTAGGCCTGTCACAAAAGGGTAGGGGGGTTGTGCCATTCACAACCCCTGTCCAAATAGATTTCCTCCCTGAAAAGGTTGGAAGGGCAGTGGTAGCCACAGCCCAGGCACAGACAGACTTCACTGTAGAGACTGGCAGAGCTGTGACAGTCACAGCTCAAACACAAACTGAGTGCCACCCTGAAAAGGTTGGCAAGGCTGTAATGGTCTCAGCCTATACTCAGACTGACATAGGTGTAGTGAAGCCTGAAACAATGGATCACTCCACACAAACTGAGAGTAGTGGGGAGGAAGAAAAGTCTCCCTCTCCCCAGACATTAGGAAAAGGTCAGCCTCCTCAGGGATCTGACCTCACCCCTTGTGAAGGAACTGCCCCAGAGGTAGCCAGGCCTGGCCTGGCAGAGCCTCTGATGTCAGTGGCCCCTTCCAAGGTGGGACCCAGTCTGGTGCAGGTAGCCTGCCTCTCTCTACCCTGCCTCAGTCAGCCCAGGGCTGCAGAGGTCAGGGAGGCCAGTGGACCCCCAGAGGGCCCCTGTCCACAAGAACCCCCCCATCAAAAGAATGAGGATTGCCTGGCTAGTAGCCCTAGTCAGGTGATGGGTAAAAACATTCCTGAGGGATCTCCTTTACAGGTAGTTAGGGACCTCCCCCAGAGGGATTCTGTTGGGCACAGGCAAACCTGGGACCTTAGGGCCCCAAACCTGACCTGTCCCTCCAGTAAGCCCACAAAAGGGACCCAGCCTCCAGCTTTAGGTAGCCAGAGGCTGACCCTGAGAGCACAGTGCAACTCAGTTAAGGAAAGAAAGGCATCCATGGTGAAGGATGATTGGAGGAAGCTGAGGTCTCACTTTGAGGACACTCACTTCAGTACTCCATCTCGACACCAGCCTTTTACTTTGCCAAGACACACCAAAGGTAGAGATTCCCTATGGTGGAGACCCTCTGATACCCTTAGGGTGAGGGATTGCTTAGTGGACCATGAGACAGGGGGTAACCATGCCAGTGCTGGTTCCTCCTTATATGGCCACTTGGGCAATATAGGCTTACCTGGTCAAGGTCAGCCTTATCTCCCTTCGTTTGGGGGGGGGTTGTGTAGGAAGGTGGATATCTGACTATGGTTACCCCCAAATTTTTGCCTAGTGTCTAGCTGGTTTTTCGACTTAGTTGGCCTGAGATCCTGCCATTCAGGACCTCAGCCCATCTGCTCTCTCTTTAAAATGGACTCCATGTACCCTAGGTACATACCCAATTGGTTGGATCACCCTGTCAGCCCCTGTACCAGTGTACACTAGGTACCCAGGGCATTGGTGTACCCAAGGCCTGCCAAGGGCTGAAGCATGTATTATGCCACCCCAGGCTTGGCCTAACAATTTGACACAACTGGCTGATCACTCAGCTGGGGTAAGTTGGTGTAATCACCTCTTACTTAGGTGTAGTATACCTATACCTAACCTTAAATGGGACACCTGGTAACCTATAAGTCACTCCTATGGCAGGCCTTAACAATCCTGAAGGCAGAGTGCTTGGTTCCATGTGAGATGGTGCTCTGGCATGAGCTGAGCCTGTCTGCAGTGGTCGGAACAACTTCCTTCTACTGTTTCCAGATATCGTCATACCATATACTCTTAAGTGCATTATGAACCTCGCGGTTAAATGCTATCTTTGGTTTGGCTTTATCAAAACATGTCGAGTAAGGTGTCATACGAATTGGAATACTAACCCCTCGCCAATTCTGGCGACGGGGTTAGCATTCCACCCTTCTAGAGGGACACGACATGTACAGTACCTGAAACCCGGGTAAAATCAGACATAGCCTCAGCTCCACAAAATGGATGCTGCCACCACAGACACAAGTCTGCCCTCCTGCTGCTGGGAGTCCTTCCAGCTTGGGAGGTGTGGACAAAGGGTTTCCTGCCAGGGGAGGTGCATGCACCACCCCAGACAGGATTTTGTGTATTGGTCAGGTAGGGCTTGAAAGAAACCAGACATGCCTGTGGCTCACAAGGAGCCTCGGTGCATATGCCAGTTCAAACCGGTCCTGGGGCACACCAGTCCCGGGCCTGGGGCGAGCTGGACAAAGGATTGGGGGTGTAACCACCCCCCTTCCTGGTCCCACCCATAGGGAGGGACCTAGCAGGTAGTCCGGCCCCTAGAATCCGAATAAAGGTAGGAGCTGTGTCCTAAGACTTCAGACATCCTGGAATCAACTTGAAACTAAGAAGAAGACGGGAACTTCGACATTCTGCTGCACAGAAGACTGAAGAAAATCTCCCCTGTGGTCAGGGAGTGACCACCTTGCTAACGCAAGCACCATCCAGCGAATCAACGTCTGCTTTGCCGCCGCCTCCCGCCGGAGCCCGAGCCCAGAGACTGACAAGACCTGGACCTCCAGACCTCTCACCGCCCGATCCACAGTCCCTGAAAAGAGGAGACCCGTGGAGGCACCGAGACACGTGGAGCCAGCCATCTTGGAACGACTACGACAAGCTGACCAGTGCAACAACCGAGGCTCCCTCCAAGTTGTGCTTTGGGTCCTGAGAAGCCCAACCCTCGAGCAGCATCTGCACCAAAGGTGAGCCCTCCAGCATCTCCACGATCTGCGTGGGGCCCTTCTGCATTTTGCCACTCGACGCGCCTAACCGGTTGCTGGCCCGCTGGCTAGTGGCCATCTTGGCGACGAAATCTACGACAAACACCGCTGGTCTGGTTGCTCCAGACTGGCCCTTGCTCCCCTCCAAAGGAGCAATCCCTCTGACCTTGCTGGTCAGAACCAACAGCTGATTTCCGAATCCTCCTGCAATTGCTTTTGCCAAGGCTTGTTTGCTTCGATCAAGTCGCCGACACCGCCGACAGTGAGAGCCTGCGTGGGACAGCTCGTGAGCCGACTCCTGGACGTCGTCGACCTTCAGGGACCACGTGGCTGCGGAGACAAGCTACCCCTCATCACCTGTTTGCACCCGACATCGCCTGGTACCCACCTGGTGCCACGCTGGTCACTGGCTAGTGACTGTGAACACTGTCCCCTCTGCTTACAGGTCTTCAACATCTCCGATCCACCCTTGGATCCACTGCATCTCTTCCCGACCGACCGCCTGCAGCACTTTTGTCTACAGGCCCCACGGAACAGATAGAAGAAACCCGACGCACTTCGAGGCCTATGCACCCGCTTCCTGTGGGTGAGGTAAAGCTGGCACACCTGTGCCCAAGTGTAGTAATACATCTCTAGTGCCTGTGTTCCAAATCTTAAGTTCCTAGGTCATCCGGAAGATTCCTTTTGCAGTAACTTTGTACTTTTTACGCACCCATTGAAACCTATGGGAGCCCGCGTGTGACTATTTGCTCTGCACACGCCGCCCGTGGACCTCCTGGTCACTAACTGACGTTAGCTCCTTGTAGGCCCAGCGATTCTAGAGGCCCTAGGCCTTTTCCCTTTTCTGTTCGTGGTACTTATACCACTATTTTAGTATATGGTTCGAGTGGCCACCAGGGCCTATCCATATAAAGTGCAACTTCTGTGTATTCTGTGATAATCTTGTTTGACGATTTGTGCTCCTGTGCTCATAAAGAGACTAGGGG
Source organism: Triturus cristatus (assembly GCF_964204655.1). Classification (NCBI taxonomy): domain Eukaryota; kingdom Metazoa; phylum Chordata; class Amphibia; order Caudata; family Salamandridae; genus Triturus; species Triturus cristatus. The sequence continues at coordinate 74,640 of NW_028188530.1, forward strand.
TTACTTTGAGAAATAAATACATATATATTTTGAATATATATCTGTGTGGTGTCCTTTCATTGGTATAAAAGGGGGTTACTATTGGTAAAACAGCTTGCTTAACACGCATCACGAGTTTAGCCTCAAAGACTGCTTAGCCTACGCTACCACTAGGGCAGCTAGTCCAAAAAGGTTGACTTACAACCACACCATAAGGGTTGCTTGGCATGGTACAAGGTGGTCACTAGAACTAGTGAACAGCATATACCAGGCCAACTTCTCACACAATGACCTAGAGAGTTCTCTGTGGTCAGAAGTGGAGTACAGGACTCATGCAGAGATGTTAGGTATATCATCACATGTCCTTGCTGTGACCAGGTCACAGGCCAAAAAGTGCCTCACTGAACCTCAGGTCTTGGATCCTGGAACAATGGACCAAGCACCTACCAAGAAGAAGAACAGGAGGGTCAAGGCTGTGCCTTCCCCCCTGCCTCAGAGTGATGATCAGCCTTCCCAGGAAGCTGATCTAGAGGACCCTGAAGGAACTGTCCCTGAAGAGCTTGAACCTGACCAGGTTGAGTTTCTGGGGACAGGGGGACCTTCAAGGGCTGACTTGAGGCAGGCTCAGTTATCCTGTCCCTCTCTTGAACCCCTCAGACAGCTGGCTGCTGCTGAGGCTGCTGGGAATGCTCAAGGTACCCATAAAGTGTATTGGGATGAAGGGCTCCTTTATTCAGAGGCTAGAGACCCCAAGCCTGGTGCAACCAGGAGGTTGGTTATACCTCTGCAATTTAGGGGCTTCCTTCTTACCTTGGCCCATGATATTCCTTTAGCAGGACACCTAGGCCAGAACAAGACCTGGGACAGACTTGTCCCTCACTTTCACTGGCCTCATATGAATGAAGATACAAAGGAGTTTTGTCGCTCCTGTGTTACCTGCCAAGCCAGTGGCAAATCAGGTGGCACAACAAAGGCCCCCCTGATACCACTACCTGTGGTGGGGGTTCCCTTTGAAAGAGTGGGAATAGACATAGTGGGTCCCATGGATCCTCCCACTGCATCTGGGCACAGATTTATACTGGTGGTAGTGGATCATGCCACCAGGTATCCAGAGGCAATTCCCCTTAGGACCACTACAGCTCCTGTTGTGGCCAGGGCCCTGCTGGGAGTATTCTCCAGAGTGGGGTTTCCTAAGGAGGTAGTATCTGACAGAGGTACCAACTTTATGTCAGGATACTTAACAGCTATGTGGAAGGAATGTGGTGTCAACTACAAGTTCACCACCCCTTATCACCCACAATGCAATGGGCTTGTTGAGAGATTCAACAAGACCCTAAAGGGTATGATCAAAGGATTACCTGAAAAGCTCAGGCGAAGATGGGACATCCTTCTACCCTGCCTTCTGTTTGCTTACAGAGAGGTCCCACAAAAAGGAGTTGGCTACAGCCCCTTTGAATTGTTGTTTGGGCACCCTGTGAGAGGCCCACTGTGTTTGGTGAAGGAAGGCTGGGAGTTACCTCTCAAAAAGCCTAAGCTAGACATAGTGGACTATGTACTTGGTCTCCGCTCCAGGATGGCTGAGTATATGGAGAAGGCATCCAAAAACCTTGAGGCAAGCCAGGCCTTACAGAAAGCTTGGCACGACCAAAAGGCTGTCTTGGTTGAGTTTCAGCCAGGACAGAAGGTATGGGTGTTGGAGCCAGTGGCCCCAGCAGCACTCCAGGACAAATGGTCTGGACCCCATACAATCCTGGAAAAGAAGGGAGAGGTCACCTACTTGGTCGACCTAGGAACTCCCAGGAGTCCCCACAGGGTACTCCATGTTAACAGGCTTAAAGCATATGTTGACAGGGCAGACATGGGCTTGCTCATGGCTACAGATGAGGGACAGGAGGAAGAGAGTGACCCTCTCCCAGACCTGTTGTCTCAGAACCCTGAAGATGGCTCAGTTGAAGGAGTGACCCTTGGAGGCAACCTCACTGCCCATCAGCAGACTGAATGTAGACAGGTTCTACAATCATTTTCACATATGTTTTCCTTGATACCTAGTCAAACTGACTGGTGTACCCATGTGGTGGACACTGGTGACAGTCTGCCTGTAAAGAACAAACTTTACAGACAACCTGACCACGTCAGGGACTGTATAAAGGCTGAGGTACATAAAATGCTGGAATTAGGTGTCATTGAACCCTCAGAGAGCCCCTGGGCTAGCCCAGTGGTTCTGGTCCCCAAACCTCACACCAAAGATGGCAAGAGAGAGATGAGGTTCTGTGTGGATTACAGAGGACTCAATGCTGTCACCAGGACAGATGCACACCCTATTCCAAGGGCAGATGAGCTCATAGACAAACTAGCTTCTGCAAAGTTTTTGAGCACATTTGACTTAACAGCTGGCTATTGGCAAATCAGATTAGCTGAGGAGTCTAAGGCCAAAACAGCATTCTCAACCCCAGGTGGGCACTACCAGTTTGTGGTGATGCCCTTTGGTCTGAAGAATGCACCTGCCACCTTCCAAAGGCTGGTGAACCAAGTCCTTACTGGGTTGGATGACTTTTGCGCAGCATATCTTGATGACATTGCTGTCTTTAGCTCCACCTGGGAGGATCACCTGATCCACCTGAAGAAGGCTCTTGAGGCTCTGCAAAGGGCAGGCCTCACTATCAAGGCTACTAAGTGCCAGATAGGGCAGAGTAAGGTTGTATATTTGGGCCACCTTGTAGGTGGAGGCCAAGTTCAACCACTGGAGAGTAAGATACAATCCATCAAGGACTGGTCCCCTCCAACCACCCAGACTCAAGTTCGAGCTTTCTTGGGCTTGACTGGGTACTACAGGAAGTTTGTTAAGAACTATGGGTCCATTGTGACTCCTCTTAATGATCTGACATCCAAGAAGATGCCCAAAAAGGTTCAGTGGACAGTAAGCTGTCAAAAGGCATTTGATGACCTGAAGGAGGCCATGTGCTCTGCACCTATCCTGAAAAGTCCTGACTACTCCAAAGAGTTTATTGTCCAAACAGATGCTTCTGAGTTGGGTGTGGGAGCTGTGCTGTCACAACTTAATGTAGATGGTCAAGACCAACCCATTGCTTTTATTAGCAGAAGGTTGACCCCCAGAGAGAAGAATTGGTCAGCTATTGAGAGGGAGGCCTTTGCTGTGGTGTGGGCCCTGAAGAAGCTGAGGCCATACTTGTTTGGCACTCACTTCAAGATTCAGACCGACCATAAGCCCCTCTTGTGGCTAAATCAGATGAAGGGTGAGAACCCCAAACTGCTTAGGTGGTCCATTTCCCTACAGGGGATGGACTTTACAGTGGAGCACCGGCCAGGTACTGACCATGGGAATGCAGATGGTCTCTCCAGGTACTTCCACTTAGGACATGAAGACGAGACTGGTCAAGGCTAGTTTAATGTCCCAGCGTTTGGGGGGGGGGGTTGTGTAGGAGAGTAGGGTCTGCTATCCTATGGTCACCCCAAATTTTTGCTTTTTGCTTCACTGGTTTTTGACATATTGAGGCTGTGGGCCTGCCAATCAGACCCCCAGCCTGCTGTTCTCTCTACTAAATTAAAACTATGCACCCCAGGTGCATAACCAATTGGAAGTGGATCACCCTGTCAGCCCCTGTACCAGTGTACACTAGGTACCCAGGGCATTGGTGTACCCAAGGCCTGCCAAGGGCTGCAGCATGTATTATGCCACCCCAGGCTTGTCCTAACAATTTGACACAACTGGCTGATCACTCAGCTGGGGTAAGTTGGTGTAATCACCTCTTACTTAGGTGTAGTATACCTATACCTAACCTTAAATGGGACACCTGGTAACCTATAAGTCACTCCTATGGCAGGCCTTAACAATCCTGAAGGCAGAGTGCTTGGTTGCATGTGAGATGGTGCTCTGGCATGAGCTGAGCCTGTCTGCAGTGGTCGGAACAGCTTCCTTCTACTGTTTCCAGATATCGTCATACCATATACTCTTAAGTGCATTATGAACCTCGCGGTTAAATGCTATCTTTGGTTTGGCTTTATCAAAACATGTCGAGTAAGGTGTCATACGAATTGGAATACTAACCCCTCGCCAATTCTGGCGACGGGGTTAGCATTCCACCCTTCTAGAGGGACACGACATGTACAGTACCTGAAACCCGGGTAAAATCAGACATAGCCTCAGCTCCACAAAATGGATGCTGCCACCACAGACACAAGTCTGCCCTCCTGCTGCTGGGAGTCCTTCCAGCTTGGGAGGTGTGGACAAAGGGTTTCCTGCCAGGGGAGGTGCGTGCACCACCCCAGACAGGATTTTGTGTATTGGTCAGGTAGGGCTTGAAAGAAACCAGACATGCCTGTGGCTCACAAGGAGCCTCGGTGCATATGCCAGTTCAAACCGGTCCTGGGGCACACCAGTCCCGGGCCTGGGGCGAGCTGGACAAAGGATTGGGGGTGTAACCACCCCCCTTCCTGGTCCCACCCATAGGGAGGGACCTAGCAGGTAGTCCGGCCCCTAGAATCCGCTTAAAGGTAGGAGCTGTGTCCTAGGACTTCAGACATCCTGGAATCAACTTAAAACTAAGAAGAAGACGGGAACTTCGACGCTCTGCTGCACAGAGGACTGAAGCCAATCTCCCCTGTGGTCAGGGAGTGACCACCTTGCTAACGCAAGCACCATCCAGCGAATCAACGTCTGCTTTGCCGCCGCCTCCCGCCGGAGCCCGAGCCCAGAGACTGACAAGACCTGGACCTCCAGACCTCTCACCGCCCGATCCACAGTCCCTGCAAAGAGGAGACCCGTGGAGGCACCGAGACACGTGGAGCCAGCCATCTTGAAACGACTACGACAAGCTGACCAGTGCAACAACCGAGGCTCCCTCCAAGTTGTGCTTTGGGTCCCGAGAAGCCCAACCCTCGAGCAGCATCTGCACCAAAGGTGAGCCCTCCAGCATCTCCACGATCTGCGTGGGGCCCTTCTGCATTTTGCCACTCGACGCGCCTAACCGGTTGCTGGCCCGCTGGCTAGTGGCCATCTTGGCGACGAAATCTACGACAAACACCGCTGGTCTGGTTGCTCCAGACTGGCCCTTGCTCCCCTCCAAAGGAGCAGTTCCTCTGACCTTGCTGGTCAGAACCATCAGCTTAAACTCCTTGCCTACAACAATTGCTTTGGCCAAGGCTTGTTTGCTTCGATCAAGTCGCCGACACCGCCGACAGCGAGAGCCTGCGTGGGACAGCTCGTGACTCGACTCCTGGACGTCGTCGACCTTCAGGGACCACGTGGCTGCAGAGTCAAGCTACACCTTCCTTCCTGTTTGCACCCGACATCGCCTGGTACCCACCTGGTGCCACGCTGGTCACTGGCTAGTGACTGTGAACACTGTCCCCTCTGCTTACAGGTCTTCAACATCTCCGATCCACTCTTGGATCCACTGCATCTCTTCCCGACCGACCGCCTGCAGCACTTTTGTCTACAGGCCCCACGGAACCGACAGAAGAAACCTGACGCACTTCGAGGCCTATGCACCCGCTTCCTGTGGGTGAGGTAAAGCTGGCACTCCTGTGCCCAAGTGTAGTATTACATCTCTAGTGCCTGTGTTCCAAATCTTAAGTTCCTAGGTCATCCGGAAGATTCCTTTTGCAGTAACTTTGTACTTTTTACGCACCCATTGAAACCTATGGGAGCACGCGTGTGACTATTTGCTCTGCACACGCCACCCGTGGACCTCCTGGTCACTAACTGACGTCAGCTCCTTGTAGGCCCAGCGATTCTAGAGGCCCTAGGCCTTTTCCCTTTCCTGTTCGTGGTACTTATACCACTATTTTAGTATATGGTTCGAGTGGCCACCAGGGCCTATCCATATAAAGTGCAACTTCTGTGTATTCTGTGATAATCTTGTTTGACGATTTGTGCTCCTGTGCTCATAAAGAGACTAGGGGTTACTTTGAGAAATAAATACATATATATTTTGAATATATATCTGTGTGGTGTCCTTTCATTGGTATAAAAGGGGGTTACTATTGGTAAAACAGCTTGCTTAACACGCATCACGAGTTTAGCCTCAAAGACTGCTTAGCCTACGCTACCACTAGGGCAGCTAGTCCGAAAAGGTTGACTTACAACCACACCATAAGGGTTGCTTGGCATGGTACAAGGTGGTCACTAGAACTAGTGAACAGCATATACCAGGCCAACTTCTCACAACACCCAATTGGTTGGATCACCCTGTCAGCCCCTGTACCAGTGTACACTAGGTACCCAGGGCATTGGTGTACCCAAGGCCTGCCAAGGGCTGCAGCATGTATTATGCCACCCCAGGCTTGGCCTAACAATTTGACACAACTGGCTGATCACTCAGCTGGGGTAAGTTGGTGTAATCACCTCTTACTTAGGTGTAGTATACCTATACCTAACCTTAAATGGGACACCTGGTAACCTATAAGTCACTCCTATGGCAGGCCTTAACAATCCTGAAGGCAGAGTGCTTGGTTCCATGTGAGATGGTGCTCTGGCATGAGCTGAGCCTGTCTGCAGTGGTTGGAACAGCTTCCTTCTACTGTTTCCAGATATCGTCATACCATATACTCTTAAGTGCATTATGAACCTCGCGGTTAAATGCTATCTTTGGTTTGGCTTTATCAAAACATGTCGAGTAAGGTGTCATACGAATTGGAATACTAACCCCTCGCCAATTCTGGCGACGGGGTTAGCATTCCACCCTTCTAGAGGGACACGACATGTACAGTACCTGAAACCCGGGTAAAATCAGACATAGCCTCAGCTCCACAAAATGGATGCTGCCACCACAGACACAAGTCTGCCCTCCTGCTGCTGGGAGTCCTTCCAGCTTGGGAGGTGTGGACAAAGGGTTTCCTGCCAGGGGAGGTGCGTGCACCACCCCAGACAGGATTTTGTGTATTGGTCAGGTAGGGCTTGAAAGAAACCAGACATGCCTGTGGCTCACAAGGAGCCTCGGTGCATATGCCAGTTCAAACCGGTCCTGGGGCACACCAGTCCCGGGCCTGGGGCGAGCTGGACAAAGGATTGGGGGTGTAACCACCCCCCTTCCTGGTCCCACCCATAGGGAGGGACCTAGCAGGTAGTCCGGCCCCTAGAATCCGCTTAAAGGTAGGAGCTGTGTCCTAAGACTTCAGACATCCTGGAATCAACTTAAAACTAAGAAGAAGACGGGAACTTCGACGCTCTGCTGCACAGAGGACTGAAGCCAATCTCCCCTGTGGTCAGGGAGTGACCACCTTGCTAACGCAAGCACCATCCAGCGAATCAACGTCTGCTTTGCCGCCGCCTCCCGCCGGAGCCCGAGCCCAGAGACTGACAAGACCTGGACCTCCAGACCTCTCACCGCCCGATCCACAGTCCCTGCAAAGAGGAGACCCGTGGAGGCACCGAGACACGTGGAGCCAGCCATCTTGAAACGACTACGACAAGCTTACCAGTGCAACAACCGAGGCTCCCTCCAAGTTGTGCTTTGGGTCCTGAGAAGCCCAACCCTCGAGCAGCATCTGCACCAAAGGTGAGCTCTCCAGCATCTCCACGATCTGCGTGGGGCCCTTCTGCATTTTGCCACTCGACGCGCCTAACCGGTTGCTGGCCCGCTGGCTAGTGGCCATCTTGGCGACGAAATCTACGACAAACACCGCTGGTCTGGTTGCTCCAGACTGGCCCTTGCTCCCCTCCAAAGGAGCAGTTCCTCTGACCTTGTTGGTCAGAGCCATCAGCTTATCTCCTTGCCCACAACAATTGCTTTTGCCAAGGCTTGTTTGCTTCAATCAAGTCGCCGACACCGCCGACAGCGAGAGCCTGCGTGGGACAGCTCGTGACTCGACTCCTGGACGTCGTCGACCTTCAGGGACCACGTGGCTGCAGAGTCAAGCTACACCTTCCTTCCTGTTTGCACCCGACATCGCCTGGTACCCACCTGGTGCCACGCTGGTCACTGGCTAGTGACTGTGAACACTGTCCCCTCTGCTTACAGGTCTTCAACATCTCCGATCCACTCTTGGATCCACTGCATCTCTTCCCGACCGACCGCCTGCAGCACTTTTGTCTACAGGCCCCACGGAACCGATAGAAGAAACCCGACGCACTTCGAGGCCTATGCACCCGCTTCCTGTGGGTGAGGTAAAGCTGGCACTCCTGTGCCCAAGTGTAGTATTACATCTCTAGTGCCTGTGTTCCAAATCTTAAGTTCCTAGGTCATCCGGAAGATTCCTTTTGCAGTAACTTTGTACTTTTTACGCACCCATTGAAACCTATGGGAGCACGCGTGTGACTATTTGCTCTGCACACGCCACCCGTGGACCTCCTGGTCACTAACTGACGTTAGCTCCTTGTAGGCCCAGCGATTCTAGAGGCCCTAGGCCTTTTCCCTTTTCTGTTCGTGGTACTTATACCACTATTTTAGTATATGGTTTGAGTGGCCACCAGGGCCTATCCATATAAAGTGCAACTTCTGTGTATTCTGTGATAATCTTGTTTGACGATTTGTGCTCCTGTGCTCATAAAGAGACTAGGGGTTACTTTGAGAAATAAATACATATATATTTTGAATATATATCTGTGTGGTGTCCTTTCATTGGTATAAAAGGGGGTTACTATTGGTAAAACAGCTTGCTTAACACGCTTCACGAGTTTAGCCTCAAAGACTGCTTAGCCTACGCTACCACTAGGGCAGCTAGTCCAAAAAGGTTGACTTACAACCACACCATAAGGGTTGCTTGGCATGGTACAAGGTGGTCACTAGAACTAGTGAACAGCATATACCAGGCCAACTTCTCACATGTGGTGTGAAATGTGAAATGTGAAATGTGATGTGGTGTGAAATGTGTGATGTGGTGTGAAATGTGTGATGTGGTGTGAAATGTGAAATGTGAAATGTGATGTGGTGTGAAATGTGTGATGTGGTGTGAAATGTGAAATGTGGTGTGAAATGTGAAATGTGATGTGAAATGTGAAATGTGGTGTGAAATGTGAAATGTGAAATGTGATGTGAAATGTGAAATGTGGTGTGAAATGTGAAATGTGATGTGGTGTGAAATGTGTGATGTGGTGTGAAATGTGAAATGTGGTGTGAAATGTGAAATGTGAAATGAAATGTGAAATGTGAAATGTGGTGTGAAATGTGAAATGTGATGTGAAATGTGAAATGTGGTGTGAAATGTGAAATGTGGTGTGAAATGTGAAATGTGGTGTGAAATGTGAAATGTGATGTGAAATGTGAAATGTGGTGTGAAATGTGAAATGTGGTGTGAAATGTGAAATGTGATGTGAAATGTGAAATGTGGTGTGAAATGTGAAATGTGGTGTGAAATGTGAAATGTGAAATGTGGTGTGAAATGTGAAATGTGAAATGTGAAATGTGAAATGTGATGTGGTGTGAAATGTGTGATGTGGTGTGAAATGTGATGTGGTGTGAAATATGAAATGTGGTGTGAAATGTGATGTGGTGTGAAATGTGAAATGTGGTGTGAAATGTGATGTGGTGTGAAATGTGAAATGTGGTGTGAAATGTGAAATGTGAAATGTGAAATGTGGTGTTGTTGGACTTGGCCCTTCTGGCAGGTTCCCCCCAAAACTTTTTGCTTGTAATTGGTAACTTGGTGTAGTGATTTTGGGTTTCTGCGCACTTTACCGCTGTGTCCCAGGGTAAAGTGCGTGCGTGTTGTGAGGTTGGCCTGCCCTCCCATAGGAATGCATGGGGGAATGTAGATGTCCCGGTAGTTCCTGATGCGTGGGGTGTGCAGGCCCGTGTTTGGTATGTGCGGACTCGTGTGAGTGAATGCTGCGCGTTGATGTATGCGGCGTGCATGTACCTGGTGTGGAAGTGCCACTTCTAGAAGTGGGCACTTCAGTGTGCAGTCTGAAATGTGTGGCTTGTCTGATGATTGGCTGGTGAGGTCAGGTGACGGACTAGGGAATTCCCCAGAGTCAGGAGGAGTCACCCAGTGGTGAATGGGGAGTTAGCATGTTGATGGCTGGGGAGGAGTGTACCTGGGTCCTGAATAGGACAGGGCTTCCCCCACACAATGCTGGCGCCGGCCCCTGTGGTGCGTCTAATGACCCTAGCCCTGCCAGTGAATAGAGTGAGGGGCTGAGCACATCAAGGGTGCTCCCCAACCAGCTGCGACTGGTTTTCCCCCTCACCCTGAACCCAGAACAAACGGATTTGGTGTATAAAAAGGGGCTGTGTCCCCTTACAAAATGTTCTTGTTCCAAACTCGAATCTACCAGGGGCATGCTGCTGCTGGGGCCCAGGGGAAGGCTTGCCTCCCTGGGCCCTGCCCAGCCCCTGGATACCTGGAGGACTTCTGGGAGCGCTTTCTGGACTTTATAGCGCTGGGCGCGCTGTCGTCCTGACCTTAGCCACCTTTATAGCGCTGGGAGCGCTGGTTTACCTTGTAGCGCTAGGCGCGCTGCGATCCTGATAGCGGGAGCCCACCCCGCTTATTTGCGTGTATTGCGAGGGAGCCTACCCCTCTTATCGCCGGGAAAATCACCGCTGCAGCCCGGGCTGAAACCGGAAGTCAGGCGGGTTGAGGGCGGGCCTCCGGGACACCCAGAACAGGAAGCAGGAGGGCGGGAGCCTACCCCGCCTCCTGCCAAGCACCGCGGTCGCAGCCCGGTCGAAGAAGTTAGGATCCAGGCGGGAGCCTACCCCGCGCTGGACTGAGAGGAGAAGTGCAGCCGGAGCTGATGCGGAGGGGGCGCGAGGCACATTGTCGGTGCCTGCCCCTCCGCGTTGCAGAGAAGCCTCGGAGCCTTCCCCGGAGAGCGGAGACGACGCGGGAGTCCCCCGAGCAGCCGGTGAGTGCCTAGAGGGCTGGGGGACTCCGCGCATCTGCTGGGGGGTGCAGGGGGCTGTGCTCACGAGCCCCGTGAGGCTCCAACGACGGGGGCTGAGAGTAGTAGAGCCTGTGAGGCTCCCAGAAGGCATTGTTCGTGCAGAGCCGGTTGCGGCTCCAACGAGGGGCGCTATATTTCCTCAGAGTCCAGGGTGACTCCAACGAAAGGGGGACACCCGTGGGCATACTAGGGCGGCCCCGGAAGGCAGTGGGTCGCCCCAACGTGTTCACGAGCCCAGCGAGGCTCCAACGTCGCAGTACAGTACCAGTGCAGAGCCGGTTGAGGCTCTAGAGGGCAGTTCGTGTTTTAGAGCCCAGGGAGGCTCCACGGGAGCGACAAGAGTTGTTTTCCAGGCACAGTGGTGCCCACGTTTACTTTCTCCAGCTGCCCCGCACTTAGTGGGCAGCTGCATCGTTTAGGTTGGGGCCCTCGGAGTTTTGGACTGTGCCTCCTGCGCAGCCTTGACCCTGACTTGTTGAACGCAGGGCGTCCTAGCCCCTACCAGGCCAGTTGGCCAGGGACTGCCACAGGTGGTGGCTCCTAGGAGTTCTTGCGCAATTGTTGCTTTTACACCTCTGAATGTTTTGTGCATCATGGGTTTCCTTTGCTCTGCACCTCTGAATGTTTTCCTGCATCATGTGTAACGTTCTCTTACCCCTACAGGTATTGTGATACGTAGGTGGTTGTTGCTTTCTCCTAGCACAGGTGGTGCTAGTGAGGTTCTAGTTCCCTGCGTGACAGTCTCCTAAGATAGTTAGGGTTACGTAGGAGGTACTTCCCCGATACCAGTAAGTACTGGTTGTGTGCTATACATATTATTTTTGTGCTACAGTGATCTTATATATTTTTGTGTTACGTTCCAGAAAGTGCTATTTCCTGACAGTGGTCCAGGTGGCCCTGTCTTGTACATAATCCCTTGTAAATTCTGCCCGTGCCTGTTGGCACATTGTAAAGTGTGTGTTCTTATCTAATGTGTTGTGTATAATACAAAGGTTATTTTTATAGAATACCTTGTGTGGAGTTTCCTTTGTGGTGGGCCTTGGGTGTTGTTGCTGGGTGCGCGCGCAAACGCTTTACACATCGCCTCAGAGATAAGCCTGACTGCTCGTGCCAAGCTACCAAGGGGGTGAGCAGGGGTTATCTTTGGCGTGTAACTTCCTTGCCCTGACTAGAGTGGTGGTTTCTGCCTGGCTTTGGCGCAAGCCTCAGCCAACCAGAAATCCCATTTCTAACATTGGTGATCAGCGGTGGGATTTGGACTTGCGTTTGCGCTGTACCGCAGCAGCAACTGGCCGCACTACAAAACTCTGCATTTAGATAAATCACATGGTATAGGGATTATTGTTCTAAGTTTGTTTTTAAATGTCATTTCTTTGGAAATGTGTTCTTGTGCACTGTGAGTTAGGTGTCCCTAGCTCGGGAGGGTAGATAATCCCCCTTAGTGCATTGTGTTTTCTGGATTCACCAGAGGGTGGGATCCAGTGGTGGCAGCAGATGTGTGTCCAGTGCATGTATTCCCATTCCCAGTTCCCGGGGTAGTGGTACCTGTGTCACGTGGTGGTCAGGTTGAGAAATCAGGGGCGGTAGAAACTGTCTTACCAGTCTTGGGAGGGGTTTGGGGATGAATGTGTAATGCGCTGGATGAATGTGAAGTCCCATTCCCAGTTCCCAGAGTAATAGTACCTGTGTCACGTGGTGGTCAGGTTGAGAAATCAGGGGCGGTAGAAACTGTCTTACTAGTCTGGGGGGTGTGTGTATGTGGATGAAGGATGTGAGTTCTCTGAAATAAGGAGCTTGCTGGTTGATTGGGTGTGAGTTCTCTGGGATAGGGAACTTGCATTGGGGAGTGATTCCAAAAGTAGTGGCTGAGGTGTCTTCCAGCCCAGCGTGGTGGAAGAGGTTCAGAGTAGCCCAGCTAGGTCTCGGTGTAGGGGCTCACGGCCTGTCTCTGCGGAGAAGGAGTGGGTGGGACTGCGTGTCTCCAGGTGCCCGAAACCCAGTGTCAGGGCCTGGATGGTTTCTTTAGGAACATCAGGTCGGGGGCCTAGGCTGTACCAATAGGTCATTTGAGGAGGATCTCCCAGTGTCTAGAGGACGTGGAGCGTCTGTAATCAGAGCTCCAGTAGTCCTGGTGTCTGGCGGTACCGCTCCAGTTGGGAGGGTGCGGAAGTCCAGAGGGAGGGGTGAGAGGGGGAGGGATTCCCCAGTGGGAACCAGTAGGTCAGGGACCAGCCGGGAGGGCTGTGTCGCCACTGAGTGACCGTGGTGTCGCCACTTCTGTCCTGGGGGGTCTGCACGCACTGTCAGATGGACAGGAGGTCGTGAGATCAGCGCCAGGCAGACTGTCACATGACCCATTAGTTATGGGTCACCCTCGTTAAGTCCTGGTTCGCCAGGCATCTGACCAAAGGGTACATCCCTCGGTTGGGGAGCCAGTAGTCGGTGTTTCCGGATCTGGACGTAAGGGCAGCTGTAGTCCTGAGGGCAGGTGGGGCTCATCTTAGGTGAAGAGACCCTGCTCTACAGTGGAAGGGGGTGCAGAGGGAGGGAGTCCTCGCCTCTGACCCCTTGGATCCCAGGTGGTAGACCAGTTGGTGGAGAGAGGTCCTGAACTGGTGGGAGAGTTGTGTTCTGGTGGGTGCTTCCCTGGGAGGGTGCGGAACCCCAGAAGTAGAGGTAGGGTGGGGCATTCTTGCCCGTGACCTCTGGTCAGCCTGAGGGTGCGGACCCTAGGTTGAAGGATCAGTGGTAGTTGGGAACTACACTGAGAGGGAGAGTGGAGAAGGGCTTGTATGCCAGCGGTTACTACCCCCCACTCTGGGTTTGGCAAGGACCAGTGGTATCTGGGTGGCCTAGGGCCTGGTCCTGGCCGTGGACAACTAGGTAGTACCAGTGGGGTAGCCTAGTTGGGCCTGAGTTCTTTTCGGTTGTTTTTTTTTCAGATGGAACCATGTTGATGGAGAAGGGCGTAGAACCGGAGAGTGTCCCTGCAGTGCGGGCCTGCGTCCGTGTTCTATCGCCCCAAGCAGGGAAGACCATCACGGTGGTGATTGGTCTGCCCTGCGTTTTGGCTGGAAGGGGGTTGTGTTGGACTTGGCCCTTCTGGCAGGTTCCCCCCAAAACTTTTTGCTTGTAATTGGTAACTTGGTGTAGTGATTTTGGGTTTCTGCGCACTTTACCGCTGTGTCCCAGGGTAAAGTGCGTGCGTGTTGTGAGGTTGGCCTGCCCTCCCATAGGAATGCATGGGGGAATGTAGATGTCCCGGTAGTTCCTGATGCGTGGGGTGTGCAGGCCCGTGTTTGGTATGTGCGGACTCGTGTGAGTGAATGCTGCGCGTTGATGTATGCGGCGTGCATGTACCTGGTGTGGAAGTGCCACTTCTAGAAGTGGGCACTTCAGTGTGCAGTCTGAAATGTGTGGCTTGTCTGATGATTGGCTGGTGAGGTCAGGTGACGGACTAGGGAATTCCCCAGAGTCAGGAGGAGTCACCCAGTGGTGAATGGGGAGTTAGCATGTTGATGGCTGGGGAGGAGTGTACCTGGGTCCTGAATAGGACAGGGCTTCCCCCACACAATGCTGGCGCCGGCCCCTGTGGTGCGTCTAATGACCCTAGCCCTGCCAGTGAATAGAGTGAGGGGCTGAGCACATCAAGGGTGCTCCCCAACCAGCTGCGACTGGTTTTCCCCCTCACCCTGAACCCAGAACAAAGGGATTTGGTGTATAAAAAGGGGCTGTGTCCCCTTACAAAATGTTCTTGTTCCAAACTCGAATCTACCAGGGGCATGCTGCTGCTGGGGCCCAGGGGAAGGCTTGCCTCCCTGGGCCCTGCCCAGCCCCTGGATACCTGGAGGACTTCTGGGAGCGCTTTCTGGACTTTATAGCGCTGGGCGCGCTGTCGTCCTGACCTTAGCCACCTTTATAGCGCTGGGAGCGCTGGTTTACCTTGTAGCGCTAGGCGCGCTGCGATCCTGATAGCGGGAGCCCACCCCGCTTATTTGCGTGTATTGCGAGGGAGCCTACCCCTCTTATCGCCGGGAAAATCACCGCTGCAGCCCGGGCTGAAACCGGAAGTCAGGCGGGTTGAGGGCGGGCCTCCGGGACACCCAGAACAGGAAGCAGGAGGGCGGGAGCCTACCCCGCCTCCTGCCAAGCACCGCGGTCGCAGCCCGGTCGAAGAAGTTAGGATCCAGGCGGGAGCCTACCCCGCGCTGGACTGAGAGGAGAAGTGCGGCCGGAGCTGATGCGGAGGGGGCGCGAGGCACATTGTCGGTGCCTGCCCCTCCGCGTTGCAGAGAAGCCTCGGAGCCTTCCCCGGAGAGCGGAGACGACGCGGGAGTCCCCCGAGCAGCCGGTGAGTGCCTAGAGGGCTGGGGGACTCCGCGCATCTGCTGGGGGGTGCAGGGGGCTGTGCTCACGAGCCCCGTGAGGCTCCAACGACGGGGGCTGAGAGTAGTAGAGCCTGTGAGGCTCCCAGAAGGCATTGTTCGTGCAGAGCCGGTTGCGGCTCCAACGAGGGGCGCTATATTTCCTCAGAGTCCAGGGTGACTCCAACGAAGGGGGGACACCCGTGGGCATACTAGGGCGGCCCCGGAAGGCAGTGGGTCGCCCCAACGTGTTCACGAGCCCAGCGAGGCTCCAACGTCGCAGTACAGTACCAGTGCAGAGCCGGTTGAGGCTCTAGAGGGCAGTTCGTGTTTTAGAGCCCAGGGAGGCTCCACGGGAGCGACAAGAGTTGTTTTCCAGGCACAGTGGTGCCCACGTTTACTTTCTCCAGCTGCCCAGCACTTAGTGGGCAGCTGCATCGTTTAGGTTGGGGCCCTCGGAGTTTTGGACTGTGCCTCCTGCGCAGCCTTGACCCTGACTTGTTGAACGCAGGGCGTCCTAGCCCCTACCAGGCCAGTTGGCCAGGGACTGCCACAGGTGGTGGCTCCTAGGAGTTCTTGCGCAATTGTTGCTTTTACACCTCTGAATGTTTTGTGCATCATGGGTTTCCTTTGCTCTGCACCTCTGAATGTTTTCCTGCATCATGTGTAACGTTCTCTTACCCCTACAGGTATTGTGATACGTAGGTGGTTGTTGCTTTCTCCTAGCACAGGTGGTGCTAGTGAGGTTCTAGTTCCCTGCGTGACAGTCTCCTAAGATAGTTAGGGTTACGTAGGAGGTACTTCCCCGATACCAGTAAGTACTGGTTGTGTGCTATACATATTATTTTTGTGCTACAGTGATCTTATATATTTTTGTGTTACGTTCCAGAAAGTGCTATTTCCTGACAGTGGTCCAGGTGGCCCTGTCTTGTACATAATCCCTTGTAAATTCTGCCCGTGCCTGTTGGCACATTGTAAAGTGTGTGTTCTTATCTAATGTGTTGGGTATAATACAAAGGTTATTTTTATAGAATACCTTGTGTGGAGTTTCCTTTGTGGTGGGCCTTGGGTGTTGTTGCTGGGTGCGCGCGCAAACGCTTTACACATCGCCTCAGAGATAAGCCTGACTGCTCGTGCCAAGCTACCAAGGGGGTGAGCAGGGGTTATCTTTGGCGTGTAACTTCCTTGCCCTGACTAGAGTGGTGGTTTCTGCCTGGCTTTGGCGCAAGCCTCAGCCAACCAGAAATCCCATTTCTAACAGGTGTGAAATGTGAAATGTGGTGTGAAATGTGAAATGTGAAATGTGGTGTGAAATGTGAAATGTGAAATGTGAAATGTGGTGTGAAATGTTGTGAAATGTGAAATGTGGTGTGAAATGTGAAATGTGAAATGTGAAATGTGGTGTGAAATGTGAAATGTGATGTGAAATGTGGTGTGAAATGTGAAATGTGATGTGAAATGTGAAATGTGGTGTGAAATGTGAAATGTGATGTGAAATGTGAAATATGGTGTGAAATGTGAAATGTGATGTGAAATGTGAAATGTGGTGTGAAATGTGAAATGTGATGTGAAATGTGAAATGTGGTGTGAAATGTGAAATGTGAAATGTGATGTGAAATGTGAAATGTGAAATGTGATGTGGTGTGAAATGTGTGATGTGGTGTGAAATGTGAAATGTGAAATGTGATGTGGTGTGAAATGTGTGATGTGGTGTGAAATGTGAAATATGGTGTGAAATGTGAAATGTGATGTGAAATGTGAAATGTGGTGTGAAATGTGAAATGTGAAATGTGATGTGAAATGTGAAATGTGGTGTGAAATGTGATGTGGTGTGAAATGTGGTGTGTGGTGTGAAATGTGGTGTGTGGTGTGAAATGTGGTGTGAAATGTGGTGTGTGGTGTGAAATGTGGTGTGTGGTGTGAAATGTGGTGTGTGGTGTGAAATGTGGTGTGAAATGTGAAATGTGGTGTGAAATGTGAAATGTGGTGTGAAATGTGGTGTGAAATGTGAAATGTGATGTGGTGTGAAATGTGATATGTGGTGTGAAATGTGATGTGGTGTGAAATGTGATATGTGGTGTGAAATGTGATATGTGGTGTGAAATGTGATATGTGGTGTGAAATGTGATATGTGGTGTGAAATGTGTGATGTGGTGTGAAATGTGATATGTGGTGTGAAATGTGATATGTGGTGTGAAATGTGTGATGTGGTGTGAAATGTGATATGTGGTGTGAAATGTGATATGTGGTGTGAAATGTGATATGTGGTGTGAAATGTGATATGTGGTGTGAAATGTGATATGTGGTGTGAAATGTGATATGTGGTGTGAAATGTGAAATGTGGTGTGAAATGTGTGATGTGGTGTGAAATGTGATATGTGGTGTGAAATGTGATATGTGGTGTGAAATGTGTGATGTGGTGTGAAATGTGTGATGTGGTGTGAAATGTGATATGTGGTGTGAAATGTGTGATGTGGTGTGAAATGTGAAATGTGATGTGAAATGTGAAATGTGGTGTGAAATGTGAAATGTGAAATGTGATGTGGTGTGAAATGTGTGATGTGGTGTGAAATGTGTGATGTGGTGTGAAATGTGAAATGTGAAATGTGATGTGGTGTGAAATGTGTGATGTGGTGTGAAATGTGAAATGTGGGGGGAATGTGATGTGGTGTGAAATGTGTGATGTGGTGTGAAATGTGTGATGTGGTGTGAAATGTGATATGTGGTGTGAAATGTGTGATGTGGTGTGAAATGTGTGATGTGGTGTGAAATGTGATATGTGGTGTGAAATGTGATATTTGGTGTGAAATGTGATATGTGGTGTGAAATGTGTGATGTGGTGTGAAATGTGAAATGTGGTGTGAAATGTGATATGTGGTGTGAAATGTGATATGTGGTGTGAAATGTGATATGTGGTGTGAAATGTGAAATGTGGTGTGAAATGTGTGATGTGGTGTGAAATGTGATATGTGGTGTGAAATGTGATATGTGGTGTGAAATGTGTGATGTGGTGAAATGTGTGATGTGGTGTGAAATGTGATATGTGGTGTGAAATGTGTGATGTGGTGTGAAATGTGAATGTGATGTGAAATGTGAAATGTGGTGTGAAATATGAAATGTGAAATGTGATGTGGTGTGAAATGTGTGATGTGGTGTGAAATGTGTGATGTGGTGTGAAATGTGAAATGTGAAATGTGATGTGGTGTGAAATGTGTGATGTGGTGTGAAATGTGTGATGTGGTGTGAAATGTGAAATGTGAAATGTGATGTGGTGTGAAATGTGTGATGTGGTGTGAAATGTGTGATGTGGTGTGAAATGTGATATGTGGTGTGAAATGTGTGATGTGGTGTGAAATGTGTGATGTCGTGTGAAATGTGAAATGTGGTGTGAAATGTGATATGTGGTGTGAAATGTGATATGTGGTGTGAAATGTGTGATGTGGTGTGAAATGTGAAATGTGATGTGAAATGTGAAATGTGGTGTGAAATGTGAAATGTGAAATGTGGTGTGAAATGTGAAATGTGAAATGTGAAATGTGATGTGGTGTGAAATGTGTGATCTGGTGTGAAATGTGTGATGTGGTGTGAAATGTGAAATGTGAAATGTGAAATGTGGTGTGAAATGTGAAATGTGATGTGAAATGTGGTGTGAAATGTGAAATGTGATGTGAAATGTTAAATGTGGTGTGAAATGTGAAATGTGAAATGTGATGTGGTGTGAAATGTGTGATGTGGTGTGAAATGTGTGATGTGGTGTGAAATGTGAAATGTTAAATGTGATGTGGTGTGAAATGTGTGATGTGGTGTGAAATGTGAAATGTGGTGTGAAATGTGAAATGTGATGTGAAATGTGAAATGTGGTGTGAAATATGAAATGTGAAATGTGAAATGTGAAATGTGGTGTGAAATGTGAAATGTGAAATGTGATGTGGTGTGAAATGTGTGATGTGGTGTGAAATGTGTGATGTGGTGTGAAATGTGAAATGTGAAATGTGATGTGGTGTGAAATGTGTGATGTGGTGTGCAATGTGAAATGTGGTGTGAAATGTGAAATGTGATGTGAAATGTGAAATGTGGTGTGAAATGTGAAATGTGAAATGTGATGTGAAATGTGAAATGTGGTGTGAAATGTGAAATGTGAAATGTGATGTGGTGTGAAATGTGTGATGTGGGTGAAATGTGAAATGTGGTGTGAAATGTGAAATGTGAAATGAAATGTGAAATGTGAAATGTGGTGTGAAATGTGAAATGTGATGTGAAATGTGAAATGTGGTGTGAAATGTGAAATGTGGTGTGAAATGTGAAATGTGGTGTGAAATGTGAAATGTGATGTGAAATGTGAAATGTGGTGTGAAATGTGAAATGTGGTGTGAAATGTGAAATGTGATGTGAAATGTGAAATGTGGTGTGAAATGTGAAATGTGGTGTGAAATGTGAAATGTGATGTGAAATGTGAAATGTGGTGTGAAATGTGAAATGTGAAATGTGAAATGTGAAATGTGATGTGGTGTGAGATGTGTGATGTGGTGTGAAATGTGATGTGGTGTGAAATGTGAAATGTGGTGTGAAATGTGATGTGGTGTGAAATGTGAAATGTGGTGTGAAATGTGATGTGGTGTGAAATGTGAAATGTGGTGTGAAATGTGAAATGTGAAATGTGGTGTGAAATGTGAAATGTGGTGTGAAATGTGAAATGTGAAATGTGGTGTGAAATGTGAAATGTGAAATGTGAAATGTGGTGTGAAATGTGTGAAATGTGAAATGTGGTGTGAAATGTGAAATGTGAAATGTGAAATGTGGTGTGAAATGTGAATGTGATGTGAAATGTGGTGTGAAATGTGAAATGTGATGTGAAATGTGAAATGTGGTGTGAAATGTGAAATGTGATGTGAAATGTGAAATGTGGTGTGAAATGTGAAATGTGATGTGAAATGTGAAATGTGGTGTGAAATGTGAAATGTGATGTGAATGTGGTGTGAAATGTGAAATGTGAAATGTGATGTGAAATGTGAAATGTGAAATGTGATGTGGTGTGAAATGTGTGATGTGGTGTGAAATGTGAAATGTGAAATGTGATGTGGTGTGAAATGTGTGATGTGGTGTGAAATGTGAAATGTGGTGTGAAATGTGAAATGTGATGTTGAAATGTGAAATGTGGTGTGAAATGTGAAATGTGGTGTGAAATGTGAAATGTGAAATGTGGTGTGAAATGTGATGTGGTGTGAAATGTGTGATGTGGTGTGAAATGTGAAATGTGGTGTGAAATGTGAAATGTGATGTGAAATGTGAAATGTGGTGTGAAATGTGAAATGTGAATGTGATGTGAAATGTGAAATGTGGTGTGAAATGTGAAATGTGGTGTGAAATGTGAAATGTGGTCTGAAATGTGAAATGTGATGTGAAATGTGAAATGTGGTGTGAAATGTGAAATGTGGTGAAATGTGAAATGTGATGTGAAATGTGAAATGTGGTGTGAAATGTGTGTGAAATGTGAATGTGATGTGTGTGTGAAATGTGTATGGGTGTGAAATGTGAAATGTGGTGTGAAATGTGATGTGGTGTTGAAATGTGAAATGTGTGAAATGTGAAATGTGAGTGTGTGAAATGTGAAATGTGGTGTGAAATGTGAAATGTGAAATGTGAAATGTGGTGTGAAATGTGAAAAATGTGGTGTGAAATGTGAAATGTGAAATGTGAAATGTGGTGTGAAATGTGGTGAAATGTGAAATGTGAAATGTGGTGTGAAATAGATGAAACTAGATGAATTGTGAACCCCCCCCCCAAACCAACCCCCCAAACCAAACCCACCCAACCCACCCAAACCCACCAACCCCAACCCGTGTGAAATGTGAAATGTGGTGTGAAATGTGAAATGTGGTGTGAAATGTGATGTGAAATGTGAAATGTGGTGTGAAATGTGAAATGTGGTGTGAAATGTGATGTGAAATGTGAAATGTGATGTGAAATGTGAAATGTGGTGTGAAATGTGAAATGTGAAATGTGAAATGTGATGTGGTGTGAAATGTGTGATGTGGTGTGAAATGTGGTGTGAAATGTGATGTGGTGTGAAATGTGAAATGTGGTGTGAAATGTGATGTGGTGTGAAATGTGATGTGGTGTGAAATGTGAAATGTGGTGTGAAATGTGATGTGGTGTGAAATGTGAAATGTGGTGTGAAATGTGATGTGGTGTGAAATGTGAAATGTGGTGTGAAATGTGAAATGTGAAATGTGGTGTGAAATGTGAAATGTGGTGTGAAATGTGGTGTGAAATGTGAAATGTGAAATGTGAAATGTGGTGTGAAATGTGAAATGTGGTGTGAAATGTGAAATGTGAAATGTGAAATGTGGTGTGAAATGTGAAATGTGAAATGTGATGTGGTGTGAAATGTGTGATGTGGTGTGAAATGTGTGATGTGGTGTGAAATGTGAAATGTGAAATGTGATGTGGTGTGGAATGTGTGATGTGGTGTGAAATGTGAAATGTGGTGTGAAATGTGAAATGTGATGTGAAATGTGAAATGTGGTGTGAAATATGAAATGTGATGTGAAATGTGAAATGTGGTGTGAAATGTGAAATGTGAAATGTGATGTGGTGTGAAATGTGTGATGTGGTGTGAAATGTGTGATGTGGTGTGAAATGTGAAATGTGAAATTTGATGTGGTGTGAAATGTGTGATGTGGTGTGAAATGTGAAATGTGGTGTGAAATGTGAAATGTGATGTGAAATGTGAAATGTGGTGTGAAATGTGAAATGTGAAATGTGATGTGAAATGTGAAATGTGGTGTGAAATGTGAAATGTGATGTGGTGTGAAATGTGTGATGTGGTGTGAAATGTGAAATGTGGTGTGAAATGTGAAATGTGAAATGAAATGTGAAATGTGAAATGTGGTGTTAAATGTGAATGTGATGTGAAATGTGAAATGTGGTGTGAAATGTGAAATGTGGTGTGAAATGTGGTGTGAAATGTGAAATGTGATGTGAAATGTGAAATGTGGTGTGAAATGTGAAATGTGGTGTGAAATGTGAAATGTGATGTGAAATGTGAAATGTGGTGTGAAATGTGAAATGTGGTGTGAAATGTGAAATGTGATGTGAAATGTGAAATGTGGTGTGAAATGTGAAATGTAAAATGTGAAATGTGAAATGTGATGTGGTGTGAAATGTGTGATGTGGTGTGAAATGTGATGTGGTGTGAAATATGAAATGTGGTGTGAAATGTGATGTGGTGTGAAATGTGAAATGTGGTGTGAAATGTGATGTGGTGTGAAATGTGAAATGTGGTGTGAAATGTGAAATGTGAAATGTGAAATGTGGTGTGAAATGTGAAATGTGGTGTGAAATGTGAAATGTGAAATGTGGTGTGAAATGTGAAATGTGAAATGTGAAATGTGGTGTGAAATGTTGTGAAATGTGAAATGTGGTGTGAAATGTGAAATGTGAAATGTGAAATGTGGTGTGAAATGTGAAATGTGATGTGAAATGTGGTGTGAAATGTGAAATGTGATGTGAAATGTGAAATGTGGTGTGAAATGTGAAATGTGATTTGAAATGTGAAATATGGTGTGAAATGTGAAATGTGATGTGAAATGTGAAATGTGGTGTGAAATGTGAAATGTGATGTGAAATGTGAAATGTGGTGTGAAATGTGAAATGTGAAATGTGATGTGAAATGTGAAATGTGAAATGTGATGTGGTGTGAAATGTGTGATGTGGTGTGAAATGTGAAATGTGAAATGTGATGTGGTGTGAAATGTGTGATGTGGTGTGAAATGTGAAATATGGTGTGAAATGTGAAATGTGATGTGAAATGTGGTGTGAAATGTGAAATGTGAAATGTGATGTGAAATGTGAAATGTGGTGTGAAATGTGATGTGGTGTGAAATGTGGTGTGTGGTGTGAAATGTGGTGTGTGGTGTGAAATGTGGTGTGAAATGTGGTGTGTGGTGTGAAATGTGGTGTGTGGTGTGAAATGTGGTGTGTGGTGTGAAATGTGGTGTGAAATGTGAAATGTGGTGTGAAATGTGAAATGTGGTGTGAAATGTGGTGTGAAATGTGAAATGTGATGTGGTGTGAAATGTGATATGTGGTGTGAAATGTGATGTGGTGTGAAATGTGATATGTGGTGTGAAATGTGATATGTGGTGTGAAATGTGATATGTGGTGTGAAATGTGATATGTGGTGTGAAATGTGTGATGTGGTGTGAAATGTGATATGTGGTGTGAAATGTGATATGTGGTGTGAAATGTGTGATGTGGTGTGAAATGTGATATGTGGTGTGAAATGTGATATGTGGTGTGAAATGTGATATGTGGTGTGAAATGTGATATGTGGTGTGAAATGTGATATGTGGTGTGAAATGTGATATGTGGTGTGAAATGTGAAATGTGATGTGAAATGTGAAATGTGGTGTGAAATGTGGTGTGAAATGTGATGTGAAATGTGATGTGAAATGTGAAATGTGGTGTGAAATGTGATGTGAAATGTGATGTGAAATGTGAAATGTGGTGTGAAATGTGATGTGAAATGTGAAATGTGGTGTGAAATGTGAAATGTGAAATGTGAAATGTGGTGTGAAATGTGGTGTGAAATGTGATGTGAAATGTGGTTTGAAATGTGAAATGTGAAATGTGAAATGTGGTGTGAAATGTGGTGTGAAATGTGATGTGAAATGTGGTGTGAAATGTGAAATGTGAAATGTGGTGTGAAAAGTGGTGTGAAATGTGATGTGAAATGTGGTGTGAAATGTGAAATGTGAAATGTGAAATGTGGTGTGAAATGTGAAATGTGAAATGTGAAATGTGGTGTGAAATGTGGTGTGTGGTGTGAAATGTGGTGTGTGGTATGAAATGTGGTGTGTGGTGTGAAATGTGGTGTGTGGTGTGAAATGTGGTGTGTGGTGTGAAATGTGGTGTGAAATGTGGTGTGTGGTGTGAAATGTGGTGTGAAATGTGAAATGTGGTGTGAAATGTGAAATGTGGTGTGAAATGTGAAATGTGGTGTGAAATGTGAAATGTGGTGTGAAATGTGGTGTGAAGTGTGAAATGTGGTGTGAAATGTGGTGTGTGGTGTGAAATTTGGTATGAAATGTGGTGTGTGATGTGAAATGTGGTGTGAAATGTGGTGTGAAATGTGAAATGTGGTGTGAAATGTGAAATGTGGTGTGAAATGTGAAATGTGGTGTGAAATGTGGTGTGAAATGTGAAATGTGGTGTGAAATGTGAAATGTGGTGTGAAATGTGGTGTGAAATGTGAAATGTGGTGTGAAATGTGGTGTGAAATGTGGTGTGAAATGTGGTGTGAAATGTGGTGTGAAATGTGAAATGTGGTGTGAAATGTGGTGTGAAATGTGAAATGTGGTGTGAAATGTGGTGTGTGGTGTGAAATGTGGTGTGTGGTGTGAAATGTGGTGTGAAATGTGGTGTGTGGTGTGAAATGTGGTGTGTGGTGTGAAATGTGGTGTGTGGTGTGAAATGTGGTGTGAAATGTGGTGTGTGGTGTGAAATGTGGTGTGTGGTGTGAAATGTGGTGTGTGGTGTGAAATGTGGTGTGAAATGTGAAATGTGGTGTGAAATGTGAAATGTGGTGTGAAATGTGGTGTGAAATGTGAAATGTGATGTGGTGTGAAATGTGATATGTGGTGTGAAATGTGATGTGGTGTGAAATGTGATATGTGGTGTGAAATGTGATATGTGGTGTGAAATGTGATATGTGGTGTGAAATGTGATATGTGGTGTGAAATGTGTGATGTGGTGTGAAATGTGATATGTGGTGTGAAATGTGATATGTGGTGTGAAATGTGTGATGTGGTGTGAAATGTGATATGAAATGTGTGATGTGGTGTGAAATGTGATATGTGGTGTGAAATGTGATATGTGGTGTGAAATGTGATATGTGGTGTGAAATGTGATATGTGGTGTGAAATGTGAAATGTGGTGTGAAATGTGTGATGTGGTGTGAAATGTGATATGTGGTGTGAAATGTGATATGTGGTGTGAAATGTGTGATGTGGTGTGAAATGTGTGATGTGGTGTGAAATGTGATATGTGGTGTGAAATGTGTGATGTGGTGTGAAATGTGAAATGTGATGTGAAATGTGAAATGTGGTGTGAAATGTGAAATGTGAAATGTGATGTGGTGTGAAATGTGTGATGTGGTGTGAAATGTGTGATGTGGTGTGAAATGTGAAATGTGAAATGTGATGTTGTGTGAAATGTGTGTTGTGGTGTGAAATGTGTGATGTGGTGTGAAATGTGAAATGTGAAATGTGATGTGGTGTGAAATGTGTGATGTGGTGTGAAATGTGTGATGTGGTGTGAAATGTGATATGTGGTGTGAAATGTGTGATGTGGTGTGAAATGTGTGATGTGGTGTGAAATGTGATATGTGGTGTGAAATGTGATATGTGGTGTGAAATGTGATATGTGGTGTGAAATGTGTGATGTGGTGTGAAATGTGAAATGTGGTGTGAAATGTGATATGTGGTGTGAAATGTGATATGTGGTGTGAAATGTGATATGTGATGTGAAATGTGAAATGTGGTGTGAAATGTGTGATGTGGTGTGAAATGTGATATGTGGTGTGAAATGTGATATGTGGTGTGAAATGTGTAATGTGGTGTGAAATGTGTGATGTGGTGTGAAATGTGATATGTGGTGTGAAATGTGTGATGTGGTGTGAAATGTGAAATGTGATGTGAAATGTGAAATGTGGTGTGAAATGTGAAATGTGAAATGTGATGTGGTGTGAAATGTGTGATGTGGTGTGAAATGTGTGATGTGGTGTGAAATGTGAAATGTGATGTGGTGTGAAATGTGTGATGTGGTGTGAAATGTGTGATGTGGTGTGAAATGTGAAATGTGAAATGTGATGTGGTGTGAAATGTGTGATGTGGTGTGAAATGTGTGATGTGGTGTGAAATGTGATATGTGGTGTGAAATGTGTGATGTGGTGTGAAATGTGTGATGTGGTGTGAAATGTGATATGTGGTGTGAAATGTGATATGTGGTGTGAAATGTGATATGTGGTGTGAAATGTGTGATGTGGTGTGAAATGTGAAATGTGATGTGAAATGTGAAATGTGGTGTGAAATGTGAAATGTGATGTGAAATGTGAAATGTGGTGTGAAATGTGAAATGTGAAATGTGATGTGGTGTGAAATGTGTGATGTGGTGTGAAATGTGAAATGTGATGTGAAATGTGAAATGTGGTGTGAAATGTGAAATGTGAAATGTGAAATGTGATGTGGTGTGAAATGTGTGATGTGGTGTGAAATGTGGTGTGAAATGTGATGTGGTGTGAAATGTGAAATGTGGTGTGAAATGTGATGTGGTGTGAAATGTGATGTGGTGTGAAATGTGAAATGTGGTGTGAAATGTGATGTGGTGTGAAATGTGAAATGTGGTGTGAAATGTGATGTGGTGTGAAATGTGAAATGTGGTGTGAAATGTGAAATGTGAAATGTGGTGTGAAATGTGAAATGTGGTGTGAAATGTGAAATGTGAAATGTGAAATGTGGTGTGAAATGTGAAATGTGGTGTGAAATGTGAAATGTGAAATGTGAAATGTGGTGTGAAATGTGAAATGTGAAATGTGATGTGGTGTGAAATGTGTGATGTGGTGTGAAATGTGTGATGTGGTGTGAAATGTGAAATGTGAAATGTGATGTGGTGTGGAATGTGTGATGTGGTGTGAAATGTGAAATGTGGTGTGAAATGTGAAATGTGATGTGAAATGTGAAATGTGGTGTGAAATATGAAATGTGATGTGAAATGTGAAATGTGGTGTGAAATGTGAAATGTGAAATGTGATGTGGTGTGAAATGTGTGATGTGGTGTGAAATGTGTGATGTGGTGTGAAATGTGAAATGTGAAATTTGATGTGGTGTGAAATGTGTGATGTGGTGTGAAATGTGAAATGTGGTGTGAAATGTGAAATGTGATGTGAAATGTGAAATGTGGTGTGAAATGTGAAATGTGAAATGTGATGTGAAATGTGAAATGTGGTGTGAAATGTGAAATGTGATGTGGTGTGAAATGTGTGATGTGGTGTGAAATGTGAAATGTGGTGTGAAATGTGAAATGTGAAATGAAATGTGAAATGTGAAATGTGGTGTGAAATGTGAAATGTGATGTGAAATGTGAAATGTGGTGTGAAATGTGAAATGTGGTGTGAAATGTGGTGTGAAATGTGAAATGTGATGTGAAATGTGAAATGTGGTGTGAAATGTGAAATGTGGTGTGAAATGTGAAATGTGATGTGAAATGTGAAATGTGGTGTGAAATGTGAAATGTGGTGTGAAATGTGAAATGTGAGGTGAAATGTGAAATGTGGTGTGAAATGTGAAATGTAAAATGTGAAATGTGAAATGTGATGTGGTGTGAAATGTGTGATGTGGTGTGAAATGTGATGTGGTGTGAAATATGAAATGTGGTGTGAAATGTGATGTGGTGTGAAATGTGAAATGTGGTGTGAAATGTGATGTGGTGTGAAATGTGAAATGTGATGTGAAATGTGAAATGTGAAATGTGGTGTGAAATGTGAAATGTGGTGTGAAATGTGAAATGTGAAATGTGGTGTGAAATGTGAAATGTGAAATGTGAAATGTGGTGTGAAATGTTGTGAAATGTGAAATGTGGTGTGAAATGTGAAATGTGAAATGTGAAATGTGGTGTGAAATGTGAAATGTGATGTGAAATGTGGTGTGAAATGTGAAATGTGATGTGAAATGTGAAATGTGGTGTGAAATGTGAAATGTGATTTGAAATGTGAAATATGGTGTGAAATGTGAAATGTGATGTGAAATGTGAAATGTGGTGTGAAATGTGAAATGTGATGTGAAATGTGAAATGTGGTGTGAAATGTGAAATGTGAAATGTGATGTGAAATGTGAAATGTGAAATGTGATGTGGTGTGAAATGTGTGATGTGGTGTGAAATGTGAAATGTGAAATGTGATGTGGTGTGAAATGTGTGATGTGGTGTGAAATGTGAAATATGGTGTGTGTAGGAGAGTAGGGTCTGCTATCCTATGGTCACCCCAAATTTTTGCTTTTTGCTTCACTGGTTTTTGACATATTGAGGCTGTGGGCCTGCCAATCAGACCCCCAGCCTGCTGTTCTCTCTACTAAATTAAAACTATGCACCCTAGGTGCATAACCAATTGGAAGTGGATCACCCTGTCAGCCCCTGTACCAGTGTACACTAGGTACCCAGGGCATTGGTGTACCCAAGGCCTGCCAAGGGCTGCAGCATGTATTATGCCACCCCAGGCTTGGCCTAACGATTTGACACAACTGGCTGATCACTCAGCTGGGGTAAGTTGGTGTAATCACCTCTTACTTAGGTGTAGTATACCTATACCTAACCTTAAATGGGACACCTGGTAACCTATAAGTCACTCCTATAGCAGGCCTTAACAATCCTGAAGGCAGAGTGCTTGGTTCCATGTGAGATGGTGCTCTGGCATGAGCTGAGCCTGTCTGCAGTGGTCGGAACAACTTCCTTCTACTGTTTCCAGATATCGTCATACCATATACTCTTAAGTGCATTATGAACCTCGCGGTTAAATGCTATCTTTGGTTTGGCTTTATCAAAACATGTCGAGTAAGGTGTCATACGAATTGGAATACTAACCCCTCGCCAATTCTGGCGACGGGGTTAGCATTCCACCCTTCTAGAGGGACACGACATGTACAGTACCTGAAACCCGGGTAAAATCAGACATAGCCTCAGCTCCACAAAATGGATGCTGCCACCACAGACACAAATCTGCCCTCCTGCTGCTGGGAGTCCTTCCAGCTTGGGAGGTGTGGACAAAGGGTTTCCTGCCAGGGGAGGTGCGTGCACCACCCCAGACAGGATTTTGTGTATTGGTCAGGTAGGGCTTGAAAGAAACCAGACATGCCTGGGGCTCACAAGGAGCCTCGGTGCATATGCCAGTTCAAACTGGTCCTGGGGCACACCAGTCCCGGGCCTGGGGCGAGCTGGACAAAGGATTGGGGGTGTAACCACCCCCCTTCCTGGTCCCACCCATAGGGAGGGACCTAGCAGGTAGTCCGGCCCCTAGAATCCGAATAAAGGTAGGAGCTGTGTCCTAAGACTTCAGACATCCTGGAATCAACTTGAAACTAAGAAGAAGACGGGAACTTCGACATTCTGCTGCACAGAAGACTGAAGAAAATCTCCCCTGTGGTCAGGGAGTGACCACCTTGCTAACGCAAGCACCATCCAGCGAATCACCGTCTGCTTTGCCGCCGCCTCCCGCCGGAGCCCGAGCCCAGAGACTGACAAGACCTGGACCTCCAGACCTCTCACCGCCCGATCCACAGTCCCTGCAAAGAGGAGACCCGTGGACGTACCGAGACACGTGGAGCCAGCCATCTTGAAACGACCACGACAAGCTGACCAGTGCAACAACCGAGGCTCCCTCCAAGTTGTGCTTTGGGTCCTGAGAAGCCCAACCCTCGAGCAGCATCTGCACCAAAGGTGAGCCCTCCAGCATCTCCACGATCTGCGTGGGGCCCTTCTGCATTTTGCCACTCGACGCGCCTAACCGGTTGCTGGCCCGCTGGCTAGTGGCCATCTTGGTGACGAAATCTACGACAAACACCGCTGGTCTGGTTGCTCCAGACTGGCCCTTGCTCCCCTCCAAAGGAGCAATCCCTCTGACCTTGCTGGTCAGAACCAACAGCTGATTTCCGAATCCTCCTGCAATTGCTTTTGCCAAGGCTTGTTTGCTTCGATCAAGTCGCCGACACCGCCGACAGCGAGAGCCTGCGTGGGACAGCTCGTGAGCCGACTCCTGGACGTCGTCGACCTTCAGGGACCACGTGGCTGCGGAGACAAGCTACCCCTCATCACCTGTTTTGCACCCGACATCGCCTGGTACCCACCTGGTGCCACGCTGGTCACTGGCTAGTGACTGTGAACACTGTCCCCTCTGCTTACAGGTCTTCAACATCTCCGATCCACTCTTGGATCCACTGCATCTCTCCCGGACCGACCGCCTGCAGCCTCTTTGTCTTCAAGCTCCACGGAACAGATAGAAGAAACCCGACGCACTTTGAGGCCTATGCACCCGCTTCCTGTGGGTGAGGTAAAGCTGGTACTCCGGTGCCCATGTGTAGTAATACATCTCTAGTGCCTGTGTTCCAAATCTTAAGTTCCTAGTCAACCCGGAAGATTCCTTTTGCAGTAACTTTGTACTTTTTACGCACCCATTGAAACCTATGGGAGCACGCGTGTGACTATTTGCTCTGCACACGCCACCCGTGGACCTCCTGGTCACTAACTGACGTTAGCTCCTTGTAGGCCCAGCGATTCTAGAGGCCCTAGGCCTTTTCCCTTTTCTGTTCGTGGTACTTATACCACTATTTTAGTATATGGTTCGAGTGGCCACCAGGGCCTATCCATATAAAGTGCAACTTCTGTGTATTCTGTGATAATCTTGTTTGACGATTTGTGCTCCTGTGCTCATAAAGAGACTAGGGGTTACTTTGAGAAATAAATACATATATATTTTGAATATATATCTGTGTGGTGTCCTTTCATTGGTATAAAAGGGGGTTACTATTGGTAAAACAGCTGGCTTAACACGCATCACGAGTTTAGCCTCAAAGACTGCTTAGCCTACGCTACCACTAGGGCAGCTAGTCCGAAAAGGTTGACTTACAACCACACCATAAGGGTTGCTTGGCATGGTACAAGGTGATCACTTTAACTAGTGAGCATCATATACCAGGCCAACTTCTCACATTGGTGGCAGCGGTGGGATTTGAGCTTGCTGTGTTTTACCATTGTAGTCTCTTGGTTACCAATTGAAAGATCACATAGGTACCTGTAGGTACATATAAAACAAGATTAGATATACTTAAGTTCTACTGAACTTAGTTGTTGTAGAGCAAAGGGAGTAGCACACCCTGACTACAACTACTAGATAGGTTTAGTAGGTAAACCCAAGTGTAGGTAGATTGCAACACATCCACCCACACTTAAGAGCAATGGCCGGGGCAGAGGGGTCCACTGTACCCATCTCTGTTGAGAGTGACCCCCAGAGGGCACCATCCAGCTTTGCTACCCTTAATCAGAATGAGCTCAGGCATTTGGCAACTCTTAGAGGCCTTAAACAGCCAAGAACCCAAACTCTGCTGAGCTCAGAGAGCTCTTACAGAATGATGAGAATCAGAGAGCACTCAAGAAAGCTTCCCAGTTAGCCCCCTTAGGGACAGGAACAGGAGGCCCCCCTTCTGAAGATGCCACTGAAGTACCCCTTCCCAATAGTCACCCCTTAGATGGGATGCCTACCACAGAGGAAGAGAGTGAAAAGGATACTGACAGTAGTGAGGATGAAGGGAGAACTAGCCCAGTGCCAAGTATTATACTTGGCCCAGCTAAACCAAGGCTATTGGGGACTGACAGTGGGTTCAACCCACTGGATCTCCCCAGTGGACTTAACACAGGGCTTGGAAGGCAAAGGAATCGCTCAGGTGACTCCAGTGCTTCCCATGGCTCTAGAGGCTCTCAAGGTCACTCCAGGAGAAGGATGACCACCCCTCAGAGGAGGGAACATGAGGCCAAGATGCAAGAGGCTCAGCTGAGGATCAGGAAGCAGGAGCTAGAAGTAGCCCTGATGGAAGAGAAACTTAGCAAGGCTAGACAGCATAAAGAGAGTGGGTCTATACCCACTGGTGGCAGCATTGTCCCTAAGGACAAAGATAGGGTTTTCGACAATAGAAACCTGTCTAAGGTTGTGCCCCCCTACAAAAGTGGGGATGACATCCACAAGTGGATAACTGCTCTTGAGAGAGCCTGCAAAGTACAGCAGGTTCCTGAAGACCAGTGGGCAGCAATCCTCTGGCTCTCCTTTGAAGGAAGAGGCAGAGACAGACTCCTCACTGTTAGAGAAGAGGATGTCAGAAACTACAGAGTCCTGAAGAGTGTTCTGGTAGATGGGTTAGGCTTAACCACTGAACAGTACAGGTTAATGTTCAGAGACACCCAAAAGACACAGACTCAGGACTGGTCTGAATACATTGAATGTGCCACTAAGGCTTTGGAGGGTTGGTTGCTGGGAAGTAAGGTATCTGATTTTACAGGATTGTATAATTTGATGATGAGAGAACAGATTTTAAATAACTGTCAAAACCAGCAACTGCATCAACACTTGGTTGACTCTGATCTGACCTCTCCCCAAGAATTGGGAAAGAAGGCAGACAAATGGGTCAGAACCAGGGTTAAGCAAAAGAACCAGAACCAGGGCCAAGGGGGTGATCAGAAGAAAACAGACCAAAAGGGTGGAGATCAGAAATCTAAAGACCAGAAGTCTTCAACAGGGCCCCAAACTACTGCTAAGGAGGGTGGGTCCAACAACAGTCCAAAAAGAAGAAAGAAGGTCAAAAGAAACCCTGGTGCAATCATTGTAAAAATACAACTCACTGGACTAGTGATTGCAAAAAGGGTGGAGCCCCCAACACTGTTGCCCCTAAGGCACCTGCTCCCAGTACTACTGTTAGCAGTGTTGGTCCCCAGACAAAGGGTGTAGTGGGAATCACTATGGGAACTGAAGGAGATTCTGACTTAGACAGAACCCTTACACAGGCAGTCTTGATCTGTGATGGGGACATTGATTTGTCCCTGACTGTGAGCCCCAGTAACCTGGGCAAGTACAGACAGACTCCTTTAATTAATGACAAAGTGGCTCAAGCCTACAGGGACACATGTGCCAGTGTCACTATGGTGACACCAGGCTTTGTGGACCCTGGACAGTACATACCAGGTGAGAACTACCTGGTGACCAATGCCAGCAATGCCACTACTTCACACAGTGTGGCAGTTGTTAACTTCTCATGGGGAGGGGTAACTGGCCTCAAAAGGGTTGTGGTTAGTGCAGACCTCCCAGTAGAATGTTTGTTGGGCAATGACCTAGAGAGTTCTCTATGGTCAGAAGTGGAGTACAGGACTCATGCAGAGATGTTAGGTATATCATCACATGTCCTTGCTGTGACCAGGTCACAGGCCAAAAAGTGCCTCACTGAACCTCAGGTCTTGGATCCTGGAACAATGGACCAAGCACCTACCAAGAAGAAGAACAGGAGGGTCAAGGCTGTGCCTTCCCCCTGCCTCAGAGTGATGATCAGCCTTCCCAGGAAGCTGATCTAGAGGACCCTGAAGGAACTGTCCCTGAAGAGCTTGAACCTGATCAGGTTGAGTTTCTGGGGACAGGGGGACCTTCAAGGGCTGACTTGAGGCAGGCTCAGTTATCCTGTCCCTCTCTTGAACCCCTCAGACAGCTGGCTGCTGCTGAGGCTGCTGGGAATGCTCAAGGTACCCATAAAGTGTATTGGGATGAAGGGCTCCTTTATTCAGAGGCTAGAGACCCCAAGCCTGGTGCAACAGGAGGTTGGTTATACCTCTGCAATTTAGGGGCTTCCTTCTTACCTTGGCCCATGACATTCCTTTAGCAGGACACCTAGGCCAGAACAAGACCTGGGACAGACTTGTCCCTCACTTTCACTGGCCTCATATGAATGAAGATACAAAGGAGTTTTGTCGCTCCTGTGTTACCTGCCAAGCCAGTGGCAAATCAGGTGGCACAACAAAGGCCCCCCTAATACCACTACCTGTGGTGGGGGTCCCCTTTGAAAGAGTGGGAATAGATATAGTGGGTCCCATGGATCCTCCCACTGCATCTGGGCACAGATTTATACTGGTGGTAGTGGATCATGCCACCAGGTACCCAGAGGCAATTCCCCTTAGGACCACTACAGCACCTGTTGTGGCCAGGGCCCTGCTGGGAGTATTCTCCAGAGTGGGGTTTCCTAAGGAGGTAGTATCTGACAGAGGTACCAACTTTATGTCAGGATACTTGACAGCTATGTGGAAGGAATGTGGTGTCAACTACAAGTTCACCACCCCTTATCACCCACAATGCAATGGGCTTGTTGAGAGATTCAACAAGACCCTAAAGGGTATGATCAAAGGATTACCTGAAAAGCTCAGGCGAAGATGGGACATCCTTCTACCCTGCCTTCTGTTTGCTTACAGAGAGGTCCCACAAAAAGGAGTTGGCTACAGCCCCTTTGAGTTGTTGTTTGGGCACCCTGTGAGAGGCCCACTGTGTTTGGTGAAGGAAGGATGGGAGTTACCTCTCAAAAAGCCTAAGCTAGACATAGTGGACTATGTACTTGGTCTCCGCTCCAGGATGGCTGAGTATATGGAGAAGGCATCCAAAAACCTTGAGGCAAGCCAGGCCTTACAGAAAGCTTGGCATGACCAAAAGGCTGTCTTGGTTGAGTTTCAGCCAGGACAGAAGGTATGGGTGTTGGAGCCAGTGGCCCCAGCAGCACTCCAAGACAAATGGTCTGGACCCCATACAATCCTGGAAAAGAAGGGAGAGGTCACCTACTTGGTCGACCTAGGAACTCCCAGGAGTCCCCACAGGGTACTCCATGTTAACAGGCTTAAAGCATATGTTGACAGGGCAGACATGGGCTTGCTCATGGCTACAGATGAGGGACAGGAGGAAGAGAGTGACCCTCTCCCAGACCTGTTGTCTCAGAACCCTGAAGATGGCTCAGTTGAAGGAGTGACCCTTGGAGGCAACCTCACTGCCCATCAGCAGACTGAATGTAGACAGGTTCTACAATCATTTTCACATATGTTTTCCTTGATACCTAGTCAAACTGACTGGTGTACCCATGTTGTGGACACTGGTGACAGTCTGCCTGTAAAGAACAAACTTTACAGACAACCTGACCACGTCAGGGACTGTATAAAGGCTGAGGTACATAAAATGCTGGAATTAGGTGTCATTGAACCCTCAGAGAGCCCCTGGGCTAGCCCAGTGGTTCTGGTCCCCAAACCTCACACCAAAGATGGCAAGAGAGAGATGAGGTTCTGTGTGGATTACAGAGGACTCAATGCTGTCACCAGGACAGATGCACACCCTATTCCAAGGGCAGATGAGCTCATAGACAAACTAGCTTCTGCAAAGTTTTTGAGCACATTTGACTTAACAGCTGGCTATTGGCAAATCAGATTAGCTGAGGAGTCTAAGGCCAAAACAGCATTCTCAACCCAGGTGGGCACTACCAGTTTGTGGTGATGCCCTTTGGTCTGAAGAATGCACCTGCCACCTTCCAAAGGCTGGTGAACCAAGTCCTTACTGGGTTGGATGACTTTTGTGCAGCATATCTTGATGACATTGCTGTCTTTAGCTCCACCTGGGAGGATCACCTGATCCACCTGAAGAAGGCTCTTGAGGCTCTGCAAAGGGCAGGCCTCACTATCAAGGCTACTAAGTGCCAGATAGGGCAGAGTAAGGTTGTATATTTGGGCCACCTTGTAGGTGGAGGCCAAGTTCAACCACTGGAGAGTAAGATACAATCCATCAAGGACTGGTCCCCTCCAACCACCCAGACTCAAGTTCGAGCTTTCTTGGGCTTGACTGGGTACTACAGGAAGTTTGTTAAGAACTATGGGTC